>NC_079896.1:18080175-18187985 GCF_024868665.1 Triplophysa rosa | reverse complement strand
GTCATGCCTGTAATCTTGCAATTAAATTGCAGCATTTCCGACAGACTCGAAATGAACAAGGAGTTGTGTTTAACAGAACTAATCCTAACTTTGACAGTTGGCTGCAAATATTTTCTTGTTTGTCTCTACTGTCATATATGATTTTAAATGCACTAGTTGTACCGTGGATGCGTAGATTTACTTCACATAATCTGCAAAAGTCATTCACAGCCATCTTCACTCCGGTATTTCGCTCGATAGTTTTGTTTTCGCTGCCCACCTGTGTTTAGAGCGGAAGTTCCCAATAGGGGCTGGCTGCAGCCGATGGGGCGAGTGGAGCTCCACTCAAAAGCGGAAATACGTCACCTAATTCTGACATCAACCCGGAAGTAATTTATGGAATGGCGCTGTTTTAATGTCAATAAATACTTGTAATGTTTTAATTAGTGCTGTCAAGCGATTAAAATTTTTCTTCCAATTAATTACATGGTGTTGCGATTAATTAATCGCATTTAATAGCACATACATACAGACATTACAAGAAGCAGTTTTTTTACCATTTATTATTGAATACAAGCCTATAACTCAGGCTAAAATGGTCATGAATTTTTTTATCACTGACTGAACACAAACCACTGAATTAGGTTACAGTGGACATGACAATTGTAACTTATTTAACACAAACCAATGACATAGGTTGCAATGGTCATGACAGTTTTAATTATTATTAAACACAAAGCAATGTCTCAAGGGTAATGACCATGACCATGACAATTTTGTTTATTACTAAACAAGTGTCACGGTCGTGAGGCTGAAGAACCCAGATGCAGGCAGGCGGTGGGTAAGGGGCCGCCTGCCTGCATCTGGGTTCTTCAGCCTCACGACCGTGACAGAATCCAACAGCCAATACTGAACCCAGCAGGCAGCCCCATGGACAGGCTCCCAACCAGCCGGTGGCCGTGTACCGGCAATCCGGTATGGTGGGAGGCATTAGCCTCCCAGTCACACGCCGGAGGTGGCCCGTTCCCGGCCCAGTGCCATCGGTCCTTACAGGACTATGCTCGGGAGGTCGAGGCCAGGAAGGCATCCATCCCCGAGGTACTGGTGAGTGCCTACCTCATGGCCGGGATGGACGACCCACCATCTTTTCTTTTCTTGCCTGTTAGTCTTTGTATTATTTAGTTCTCGTTTTGCCCCCTTGAGGGATGCAAACTTTATTTAAATACTTTATTAAATACTGTACAAAAGGTACAAAACAAAACACCCACGATGGGGTAAACTGAACTAAGAATATACTGTATATAAAAAGATAAACACAAATACATCCCTCAAGGGGGCAAAACGAGAACTAAATAATACGAAGACTAACAGGCAAGACCAGGCAGGAACAAGACGAGAAACTCACGGGAACCACAGACAGAGGACGTAGAACCAACACGACGAACTGCATACACATACGTAATACTGAACAATCCAACAGCACAAGACAAAGAAACATGAGGGTATATATAGGGGAAGACAAACGAGGGATAACGAGCAAGGACAGGCGTGGAACATCAAACACTCAGGGAAAGATAACAAGGAAACGAGAGGAGTGGGGCCAATGACGAGACACTGGAGAGAACGCATATTATTGTCAAAAGAACAATAATATGTTTCTCTCCACACCTAACCAAAGACTTTGTCATGGCTCTGCTACAGGACCAAGAAAACATGACTAAATGAAGCAGAGCCATGACAATGTTGGACTTTTGAGGCAGTCCTGCATGTTCAAAAATTTGCAAGAGACGTTTCTCCAAATTATATAGAAGTTTTATTATCAGATGTAAAAAGGTAACAAAGCTTTGGGTTGTCAGACGATCTCCTCACTCCACCACAAGCCAACAACCCAAATTATTCAAAAACACCCATATTTATTCAGTATGTGACGTCGTCGCATCTTCTGACTCCTCCTCTGCCTTTTAAGGAGTGCTGCTCCCTTTCCACCAATCACCGTGCACCACGTATATCTGACTCCATCCTTCTTTCTTAGTTCCTGCAAAACAACATCCCCCTACAACACATGCCTCACATCCTGTGGTCAGTCGCCAGTCCTGAGGAATGTTCTCTAGAGACAGTTTCTTTTGGGGAGTGGTCTCCTAGAGACAGTTTCTTGTGGCCGGACAACATACCAACATTCTTAACATTCTTTTAGTAAAAAGAAAACACTCAATCATCTAATGCTTTTAATTATGTAGCGTTGTTTCTTAATCCTATGATTCATTAAAACACATCACAACTCATGATTATACTTAAAACATATGCAGTGGATTGATTCATAACATTTCTTTTATATGTGAAAAACACTCTTTGTGTGTGTGTGTTGATTTAGACAATTTATGGTTCCAACCCCCACTTATCCTGTCTCACCTCATCTGCCACAGTAACTTTCCACTGAGCAATACAGAAAGCACATGAAAAAGCACACAGCTTAATGATTTAATGAAAGAAAACACTTATTGATTATATTGGTAATTAAATCATACTTCTAACTGAATAATATTTCCACAATTCCCTCTCTTGACCTCGTAAGAGGTCACACATCATCTTCTCCTTCATTTTCTGCTAGATCACTTGATAACAAAGGCATACTGTATGGGGGTGGAGATTCTTTCTTTTCAATAGCTGTAACAATTAACCTATTGCACAGTGATCTAATACAGGGAATACAACAGCATCCACAGGTAATCAATATAGCTAAGAAAACTCCTATTGACACTACAATAGACATCACCACTGCTTTCCATTTCCCCAAGATCTTGTCTAGCCAATCTTCTATAGGGTTATCTACACCTGAATGTTCCTTCATCTCTACTGATAGCGTCTTCAATCCCTCTAATGCTCTAGTGACTGATCCATCTGGGGCTGTATTGTTTGGAATGTAAGTACAACAAAGATCTCCAAACATAAAACATACTCCTCCTTTTTCTGCTAACAGCATGTCTAGGGCCATACGGTTTTGGATGGCCATCAGGGAAGTTGGTGCTAGTTGTTCCGCTAAACCATCAACGGCATCTCTTGTCATGTTTGCTAATCTCATCACGTTATAATGTACATAGTTAATTCTATCTACATTCTTGTTGGGAGTGACTGGGAAAAGAGCAGATATTATTGGTATGTTCTCGAATCCTGATGCTATCTGATCTATTAACTTGTACTCATTTGGTACTCCCCTAGGAACTCCTATTGCATCGATGTATGTGGGGCTGTTTAATGACAAATCTACACTTGAACCTGTTGCCCTCTTCCTGAGGATGTGTCTTCTGCGTCTTCTGGCAAGTGTGGCTGAACTCATGCTTTCCACTTTCACAGTTCTTTCACCTATCAGGGCTATCGGGGCTCCTAACCTTACCATAGCACACATTCCTCTTGCTCCCTCAGGTATTCTAGTAAACAGTCTACGATCTCCACAATAATAATACAATCCTGCTCTAGCCCATGTTCCTATTTGTGTCCCTTTATCTATCACTATCTGATTACACCAGTCACTACTTATTTCCCCTAGGTTACTTGTTGGTGAGTTACGTGTAATGTTAAAACACGTATAGTTTGCTTTCTGTGGTGTGAATGGTCCTGCTTTAGAGTGCTTTGAGATGGGTGGAAATATTGCTGCCAACGTGGTACAATTTGGTGGTGATGCTTGACGTGTCAAGGCGAGCATACACCCGTAGCCCCAGGTATCATCTGGATACAAGGGAGCTGGTTCAATGTGTAGTTTTGGTCTTGCGTTAGCACACCCTACACAATCATCTAATCCTTGTTCTCTGGCTGTGGTAATTATCCATTCCAGCCATAAATTGTTTACCCCATACCCTGTGGCTTTTTCTATTATGTCTTCTGGTTTCAATTTGGTGTAGTCAATTTCTACTATTTCACCCTTTGGGTTTTTTACTGACAATGGTTTCTCTGTTTTCACTGTTTCAATTTTTGGTCTTTCTCTCAAGTTTACTTTAATTATTGCCATTGGGTCCGTCCCTGAGATGTCCACCCCGAAAACAAGATACAATGGTTTATGTTTTTCTCCGCGCGCCTGTCCTGGCAACTCGTCCCAACCCCCTATCAACAGAATAATGGGATTCTTATTTACGCTAAAGTCCCTTTGGAGCTCAATTTTTTCCCACAGTTCCGTTCGCGTCCCATAATGGAATTTAGTTGGCCTCCAATTTCCAGAGTAAGCCGTCACCTGACTCCAGGTGTTACACCATTGATCCACGAATCTATTGTTGCCTTCCTTACATGCTGTGTTCACTACCTGACTGAGGCACACGTATGCATCATATCCCCTCCATGTGCTTTCCTTGTCCCCACATTTTATCACTTTACATAAATCGAATTGGAATGAAGTGGTTGAATTCTTTTCATAATTTAATTCTAGTCCCCCATATTTTGTCACACATGGGTCTGTTGATGCAGTTGATCTTCTGTGTCTAGTTCGCGGTGTGGTGCTATTGCCTTCTTGACTGTTTTGTATTCCAAATATTATCCCTACAATGATGCCTGCAATTATTCCTAATACACATAACAATTTCCAATTTTCCCACAGCTTCATCTTGTTGCTGTTATATTCACCCTCTCTAGTAATACACTTGTTGTCTTCACAAAATCAACACTTCTTATCTAGTAATACCTTAAAACTTGTAAGAAAACACATTGAAAAACACTCAAAATCACACAATAATGAAAACTTGATTATAAGGAATAAATGGTTATTTGTATGTTCACGTCCGTGAACACTTCACTCAGAATCTTTTGCACTTTCTTGAAGTCTAGTTTATCTAGACCACAATATCGCCTGTTTTGTGTATAATTTGGAGCTGTTGGTGTTGTCCAGTGGCAATTTCAGTGTCTGTTTTACCGTCACTCTTTGTATCTGTATCCTCCCTCTCTTGGACCTGAGTCCTCAGGTCCAAACCAGTGTCAGCAAGAGACCTAGAAGGGGGGTCACAAGCTACACAGGATGTTAAATGGAACCAAGTGTCTCCTTTGCCTTGGAGTTGCACACAATGTGAGGTGCGAGCTGTAAAGTTGTGCATAAAACATCACACATTGTAATGGGCCACCCACTGACAATACTCACCACACACTCCATCATGTCATTCGTAAATTCAGCATCATTCACATTTTCACCACTGAGACAGAGAAGAATAGCTAAGATTTTGACCAGTCCCAATTTCACGTATACACATAAAGGCATTAATATGGCTGATTTGATGGGAGATGGACAGCCGCATGATTGTGCACCCATCACTGAGAGAGCATCCTAAGTAAGAGAAGATCTGTCTGCGGTGCCATTGACAACCCCACCGCAAGTTATGACATTGTTCACAGATGGTTGTTGTTTCAGAGCAGAGGATGGGAGCCTGAAGGCAGCATATGCAGTAGTTGAACAAGTGGGAAGCTCATTAGTGACAAGGAATACAGGGAAGTTAGAAGGAAAACAGTCAGCACAGAGAGCAGAGATGATAGCAGTGACAAGAGCCCTGTACTACGCTGGTGAGACCAGTGTGAACATATATTCCGATTCAGCATATGTTGTAACAGCTGTCCACGTGGAATTGCCCTTATGGCAGAGGTGTGGTTTTATCACATCCTCAGATCAACCAATCACGCATGCATGCGAAGCCAGAGACCTTTTAGAGGCTCTGATGATACCCAAAGAGGTAGCAGTTATTAAATGTCCAGGACATTCCAAAAATGATTCCCCTATCAATGATGGTAACAATGCAGCTGATCTAGCTGCCAAAACTGCGGCTGGCTATGTTGCAACTCAGCAGGTGCTGAGATCTGACAGAGCTTATACTGATCTTTTGCCAAGATTCACTAGAGAATATCTGATAAAGGAACAACAGATATCTAGTCCTGAAGAACAATCAGTCTGGTCACAGCATGGAGGCATCTGTGCTAGTGATGGTCTATGGCAAGCGCCAGATGGACGCCCGGCATTGCCTGTCTCTCTGACCGGTTCAATGTTAACACAAGCCCATGGGGTAAGCCATGTCAGTGACAAACAAATGATGAGAGCTCTCGAACATTGGTGGCATCAATTTTTGCAATCCATGGTGTCAGGTCATGTGACGAGTTGTTGTATCTGTCAGGAACACAATGTAAAACCTAGCATCAAACCCAAACGGGGGTGTTTCCCTTTGACATCTGGTCCAGGGGAAGAAATTGTGATTGACTTCACAGACATGATTACACGAGTACATGGCAAACGCTATGTTTTGGTGATTGTTGATTATTTCACTGGTTGGCCAGAAGTATATCCTGTCGGCCGAGAGGACAGTACGGCCGTAATAAAGTGTCTAATCAACCATTACATTCCACACTATGGGTTCCCACGACGTATCAGATCTGACAATGCCACCCATTTTAAAAATGAACATTTGAAAATTGTTGAACAGGCTCTAGGCCTAACACATGCGTATGGTGCAGTTTACCATGCGGCCAGCAAGGTAAGGTTGAACGTTTAAACCTGACAATTAAACTAAAATTGGCTAAAATCTGTGCACAGACTAAATTGAACTGGCTGTCAGCTTTACCCATTGCTCTCATGTCTATTCGTTCTTCTGTCAACAGGATCTCAGGCTTTACACCTTTTGAATTGCTTACAGGTCGTCAATTTCCAGGACCAACCACGGCGTTGAGAGAGGACACAGTGCAGCCATTGTCACATACTGTGTATTTTGATAAACTAACAGCTCTGATTCGAACCTTTTCCCATCAGGTAACTCCTGTACCAGCACAACCGGAGGAACTGTCATCTCCAGTCACGACAGACTGGGTCAGGATCAGGACATTCCGTAGAAAGTGGAGTGAACCACGTTGGTCTCAACCTCTACGTGTANTAACCAAGTATAGACCAGATTTCAGCAATATAAAATTCAGTGATGTCTTTGGATCTGTTTAAGGCCTGACCTAGATAAAGTTCAGAAGGTTGAACATGTTGTTCACTTTGTGGCCTGAAAACTGGTACCAACTGGAAAACTTATTTTTAAAAACCAAGTAAAGGTCGACATTCCACTATTAGATACAAACCTTGTTGCCTAGAAATTAATAGTGGCAGATGAGAATGATTGGATAATAAAAAATAAAAGGTAAAGGGAATTTCCTGATTGGTTTAGGAAAGCACCTCCTTTCCTAAGTTTCACTATAACTACAGGCTAGAAAACACTTGGTTTTCAGATGACTTGGAACATCTCACTTTGTTTGGCCTGATCAAATAAAGTTAACTCCTTGACACCTGAACCTTCTTTGTCTGAGAGATTTTTTGAACTTCAAGATCGACTTCTACCACATCACGGTCCACCGGTGGCAGCAGCCATATTTCCGCAGGTGGTCCGATGCTAAGCCGCTGGTTTATCATTAATGTTTGCTGGCGGCCCACGGTCGGTCCGCGGTTTATAATCGTTAAATCACTCTAACCAAAATGTCATTCAACACAAAAACCAATGTTCAATAACTGCAAATTTAATATTTTAACATTAAATGCACAAATGCATTACATTTGTCAGACCAACACACAAATACAGTATTTGTACCCATATGGAAGTTATCCATGTTTTTTTACAGCATTTGCAGTAAGACCATACTACAATTATTGATTGTTGTAGCAAAACCACCATAACTGACATTACTACAACATATAGAAAACCTATACAGACTTTCACCATGGTTTCAAAAGCATCAGAACCATTTTTAAAACCTTGATTTGAAAAAAGAAAAAAAAATGATTACATGGTTGCAGTGTTACCAAAGTAAAACCCAGGATAGCTGTCGTAAGGGTATAGATCTGAACAATGCATATTATTTCAAAGCAGCTTAAAAATGCAATGTTTCAAGACAATACAAGGCATGTGTTTAAAGTAATGTTCAGTCAAACAGGCAATATTATTATAGGTTAAGTTTGCAGATTTTCAACCCATATCCGGCATTTTTTTTTTGTGGACAAATAAATGGGAATATCTCAGTAAGTAACTAAAAAAAATAAGGGTAAACATTGTCCCTTGGATTGACAATCAGCAAACTTACACTTTCATAGGCAGTGTAATCAGGCAGTGATTACAATATTTGGCAGGTTTTTTGCCTTTATTTGTACAGGAAGCTAAGTGGGAGAGAGAAGGGGGTGGGGTCGGGAAAGTACCACGAGCCGGGAATCAAACCCGGGTCGCCCAGAGCCAGTGTTGGGTAAGTTACTCTGAAAAAGTAATTAATTACTAGTTACTAATTACACATTTGATAATGTAATTAGATTACTGTACAAGTTACTCTCTTCAAAAAGTATTTAATTACTTATTACAAATTACTTTCTATATCCTATCAACCTTGATTAGTTAAGTGATTCAAGGATAGACATGAAACGGCTCTTTTAATTCATTCAAATAAATAATATAAAACTACATAAAGTATTATTATCAATTACAAATGTGAGAATTATACATGAAAGCACGGATTTTAAAGTTAGACTTTGAATTTTGATGTAAATTCCTCTTCTGCACACACACATATTACACAAAGTATTTAGTTTAATTACATCAGAAGTAACTGTAATTAAATTACAGAAAAATAAGAGTAATCCCTTACTTTACTTTTTCAAGGGAAAAGTAATTAAATTACAGTAACTAATTACTTAGTAACTAGTTACACCCAACACTGCCCAGAGCACAACCACGCCATGTGTCGGAGCACTGCCCACGAGGCTATCAGCTCCTACATATTTGGCAGTTTTGTATGTCCATCTATAGTTGCCACATCTGAAGTCTTTGTGAGTGTTGGCATCATCTGAAGTCTTCCCAAGTGATGCTGTATCCAGTCTGGAGCTGCCGTAATCTTAAAGTGTAAACCCTGACAGATTGAAACAGGAAAGCAAAAGGAGAAAGATTAGCACTGCTGCTGTTCATAAAATTATTTTAAGCAAAATATGATCATGTTCACTTTTTACTATTTCATTTATGAAAAGCAAGGTTACAATATGTGTTATGAGGAATGCTTAACTAAATCTGAAAAAGCTCTGGCTCCTTTAATGGACTCTGATATCCTGGATACTACCAATAGTCCAGAGCATCTGACTTTACTTATCTCATTTTGGAATTATCTGGTTTAATGGCCATCAGGTTTTTTCTAGGTCACTTAGTAAATTGTCATCATAATTTGAAGAACTGGAAAGTCTCTATGGAACAAACTACCAATGCAATAGTATCATTTAAGCGGGAGGAACAAGCAATCATAACTATAATTTACACTACCATTCAAAGGGTTCAGACTTTTTTATTTTTCTCATTATATGAATATATTGTAAACTGTACTTTATTGTAAACTGAATTTTCAACATTATTACGCCAAAGTTCAGTGTCACATGCTCCAAGTGACAATTTTGTTGCATAAGACACTGAAGACTGGAGTAATGATGTTGAAAATTCATACTTGCATTACAGAAATAAACGTCTTGGTTACAGATGTAACCTCAGTTCCCTGATAGATGAACGAGACGTTGTGTCGAACCGACAGATGGGGTTCGTCCTTGAGAACCAATCGCTTCCGACTACTTAGAAAAGGCCAATGAAAATTGGCGAATTAAATTTGCATGCCGGACTCCGCCCCCGGATATCCGGGTTTAAAAGGTAGATGGCATGCCTCATTCATTCACCTTAGTTTTGAGGAGCCTGAGACCTCTCACGACTGCTGCAGTGGGCAGCACGTGTTGTGGCAAGAAGGACACAATGTCTCGTTCCCTCCATCAGGGAACTGAGGTTACATCCGTAACCAAGACATTCCCTTTCTGTCGGTCTCTCGACGTTGTGTCGAACCGACAGATGGGGTTCCTATGGAAAACGCCACAACACTTTGCCCTGTCACAACTCTAGCGAAGCGACGGTGACTGGCCTTGGCGTGTCAGCCGTGAGCGCTACAGCGAAATTGTAACCTACCAGTGGGTAGGTAGGTGGTCCCAGAGCTTTGCTTGAAAGGTGGGAAGGCCTCTACCTTCGGCCTCACAGGCGGCGGCCTTGTTTCTCTGACAGAACAAACAAATTAACTCTGTTATTAAATCTAGCTTTTTCCAGTTGAGGCAACTATCCAAACTTAAGTCTTTTTTATCTTTTAATGATTTTGAAAGAGTCATTCATGTTTTTATTTCGACTCGTCTCGACTACTGTAATAGCCTGTATGCAGGTATAAATCAGTCTGACCTCAAACGTTTGCAGATGGTGCAAAATGCTGCTGCTCTCTTGTTAACTACGACGCGCAAGCATTAACATATTTCTCCAGTATTGGCATCTCTCCATTGGCTTCCTGTTGGTTTTAGAATTGATTTTAAGTTATTGGTTTTAGTTTATAAGTCGTTAAACGGACTTGCTCCAAAGTATCTCTCTGATTTAATTATCCTACACAACCCAGTGAGAGCACTTAGATCTGCTGACCAATTACTTTTGGTTGTACCTCAAACAAGACTAAAAAGCAGGGGTGACCGGGCCTTTGCTGTCACAGCTCCAATACTCCAAAAGGAACACTTTACCTCTTTATATTAGGCAGGCCCAATCACTTACTGTTTTTAAATCCAGTCTCAAAACTTACTTTTATACCTTGGCTTTTAAATCAGTATAAGAACTGTCTTTTTGTACTGTTTGACGCTTATGTCTGTACGTTATGTGTTATCTGTTTTTATTTTCTCCATGCTTGTACAGCACTTTGGAAAACAATTGATGTTTTATAAAAGTGCTTTATAAATAAAATTTGATTTGATTTGATTTGAACAGCGAGAAGCCGCCTGGGACCATAAGGCACTGGGTAAGCGCTACTTCCTCAAGCGGGGGATGCGCTACAGAGACCACTTCCTACCGGAGGGAGGAGTTAGTGGAGATACCAACATGGTCTCACCGATGGGGGAGAACTCATGGGAAGAAGTGCGGACTGAAGGAGTTAACCGCGAGGTGGAGGTCCACCTAGGGAAGGTCATGGGTTACCAAGGTGGGAACCAGCATGAGGATACATCAGACAGAACCACCTAGGTCCGGTTAGAGCCATGTCGAATAACTCAGGTGGTACCCGGCCTAAGGGGCAGGCTGCTCTGCCCAGCCCGCCCACAGGGGGTGCTTGCTTAGTGATGGATGGAGTGCCTGTTCTTTGCCCAGTGGGGAAAGAATGGAGGCTGAATAGTACTCTGACCCACTCGAGAGAGGGGGAAGGTACCATCATAGGCATACACCCTACCGGTTGCCGGTCCTACATGTCGCCATGCAGGACGCGGGCTGACACCGGTTCTACAGGGAGGTTGTAGAACCTTGCGAAGGTGTTGGGTGTAGCCCAACCCGCAGCTTTGCAAATGTCTTTGAGAGAGGCGCTGCGTGCCAGTGCCCACGAGGAGGCTATACCCCGGGTGGAGTGAGCTCTCACTGCGAGTGGGCACGGGAGATTTTACCACCACCAGGGGTAGACCGCTCAGGATCTCATCGTCCCGTCCAGGGGCCAGACATGTAGGTTCCAGAGGTCTGGCCTGGGATGCCATAACGTGCCCTTCCCCTGGGAAAGCAGGTCCTTCGTCAGGGGAATCGGCCAGGGGGGAGCTGTCGTCAAGAGCATTAGCTCCAGGAACCAAGTCCGTTTGGGCCAGTGTGGCGCAACGAGTAACACTTGATGCTCCTCTTCCCTGACCTTGCACAGGGTCTGTGCAATGAGGCTCACTGGGGGGGAAGGCGTACTTCCGCTTGTCCCGCGGCCAGCTGTGCGCTAGGGCATCCGTGCCGAGGGGTCCCTCAGTCAGGGAGTACCAAAGCGGGCAATGGGTGGTTTCGAGGGAGGCGAACAGGTCCACCTGAGCCTGCCTGAACTGCACCCAAATGAGCTGGACTGCGCGGGGGTGGAGTCACCACTCTCTGCGAGGCATCAACTGACAAGAGAGCACGTCGGCTGTCTGGTTCAGGTCGCCTGGGATATACGTGGCACGCAGGGAGCGGGTCACCTGCTGACTCCACAGGAGGAGGCGTCGGGCGAGTCGTGTTAACTGCAGTGAGCAAACGCCACCCTGGCGGTTGATATACGCTACTGTGGTTATGCTGTCCAACCGGACCAGCACGTGCTTGCCCTGCACGAGAGGCTGCAGCCGCTTCAGTGCGAGTAGCACGGTCCACAACTCTAGGCAATTGATATGCCATCGCAGGCGGTGGCCCGTCCATAGCCCTGACACTGCGTGCCCGTTGCACACTGCACCCCAGCCCTGCAGGGAGGCATCCGTCGTTACCACGACATGCCTCATAACCTGCCCCAGGGGAACCCCTGTTCGAAGGAAGGTCATGGAAGACCAAGGGGTTAGGGTGTGCCGGCAGAGAGGCGTAACCACCATCCGCCTGCTGCCGGTGTGCCATGCTCTCCTGGGAACTCGACTCTGTAGCCAGTGTTGGAGCGGTCTCATGTGCATCAACCCGAGGGGTATCACCGCCGCCAAGGATGCCATGTGTCCCAGGAACCTCTGAAATTGTTTCAGGGGAACCGCTGACTGCTTGAAATGTTCCAGGCAGTTCAACACTGACTGGGTGCGTTCTGAAGTCAGACGCGCTGTCATGGTGACAGAGTTGAGTTCCATACCAAGATAGAGGATGCTCTGCAGAGGGGAGAGCTTGCTCTTCTCTCGGTTGACCTGTAGTCCCAGTCGATTTAGGTGCCGGAGCACCAGGTCCCTGTGTGTACACAACAGATCTCGCGAGTGTGTCAAGATAAGCCAGTCGTCAAGATAGTTCAGTACCCGCACACCTCTCTCCCTGAGGTGTATATGTGTATCATATACACTGCCCGTCCAAAAAGTCACACACTCTAATATTTTGTTGGAACGACTTAAGTTTTGATTACTGCACGGATTCCCTGTGGCATCGTTTCGATATGTCAGGCTGCGGCCCGAACCGGGGTCGCTGGAGTAGCACTCCAGCGTACTACCGCTGTGCCACGGGAGATGTGTGAGACCCGGCAAACAGAGGCAGTCAGGTAGGAATTAAGGGTGGTTTATTTTCCACAACAAAATGAGGTAATCCATGAAAAAAACAAGCCAAAAGAGAACAAAAACAAAAGGTAGACCAACAGGCAAAAAATAATCCACAGAGAAGGTAAATAAAATAATCCACAAAGTAAAAGGTCCTCGATAGCAAAAAAAAAAAAACTCAAAGAAGCCAAAAAGGGTAATCCAAAAGGAAGCTAGAGCTAGAAACAGTAAACGTGCTACAATAACCCAGCGAAGAATGAGAGGACCAGAGCATCTTAAATAGTTCAACAAAACAAGTGACACAGGTGTAGGCAATCATGCTAATGACGGCTTCGCAAGAGTCTAGGAATAGGACCCGACAGCGACCCCTAGTGGTAGGGATCCAAGTCCAGAGTCAAAACCCTCACATGATAAGCATGTATTCCCGTCCAACATTTATTCCCGTCCAGAGTTGCATTCATTTTTCGCCAAGATCTTGTATTGATGATGGGAGAGTCGGACCGCTGCGCAAAGTCTTCTCTAGCACATCTCAAAGATTCTCAATGGGGTTAAGGTCTGGAATCTGTGGTGGCCAATCCATGTGTGAAAATGATGTCTCATGCTCCCTGAACTACTCTTTCACAATTTGAGCCCGATGACTCCTGGCATTGTCATCTTGGAATATGCCTGTGCCATCAGGGAAGAAAAAACCCATTGATGGAATAACATGGTCATTCAGTATATTCAGGTAGTGCAGTAGTCAGCTGACCTCATTCTTTGGGCACATAAGGTTGCTGAACCTAGACCTCCAATTCAATGGGAGGCTCTTACCTATTTGCTGAGTTAAATCCAGTCCATGCAGGGTATTTACATATATAACAGCGGTTTCAATTGTAATAACTATCTTTGTCAATACGCAGGTTTATACGAGTTAAGACTTTCAGTGAAGATGTAAAGACTTGTCAGTGAATATTTTGAGACTCAACTGTTGATATGAGATGTTGTGAAGAGAGGATCTCTCAGATTCTGATGTGTGTGTGCATGGGCGTCGCTAGCACTATTTATTCGGGGTTCTAGCCCCGATTGTTTGTAATCTAGCCCCCAATTTTTTGGCCTAGAGATATAATACTAGGAATTCAGTAACTGGACATATAAAATTCGCTGCTGACACTGTGTACACGATGCTGACTGCAGCTTCTCTCCCACACGCGCTGAGTCTGACACACACACAGGCACGCACATACACACACCACGTGACTGATTTCAACCTATCCTAGAACATCAGCATGCAGTTGAGCTGCTCGACAAAGTAAAATATAACAGTGTGAGGGCAGAGAATACTACAGACCAGCAATGGCGTGTGCCAAGAAACAAACAAATCTTCTTTCATTTTGGAAGACGAAGAAAGGTAACTTTAGTGTGCGAGTACACCCAGACGAAAATGTACACCTATAACTCATGGTATACAAATACGGATTATCACAACAAGCCCGCACAGTTTTTCGTGATTCTGCTATTGCGGCATAATCAAAATCAATGCAAAGATTGCAAAAATGAATTTTATAATTTTGTGATGCATTAGAGGATAATGCACAAATGTTGCCTGTCGCTCATGTGAGGTCAGTGAGTGGTCTGTGTGAACCTTTCTTACCTGCTGCTGCCTCACATAAGTGCCACGGACTGGGCGAAGCAATAATATCCTAATATATGACAGCATAGTGGAGCAATACTGTTTTGTATTCCTTGTAAAAAGCATAATCCTTGAGCAAATGCTTCCCATCAGCGCGCAAATCTTGTCTTTCAGGCTTATTGCTTGAATGGTAAAATACACATACAATTATGTCAAAATGTCCGTCGAGTTTTTTAAACACAATCAGGTACAAACAGTTTTTGGGAGAAACTTTTTGGGACGTGTATCACTGCATCCGCGCTTTACCGCAAGTCTTAAAGTGCCAGCAGCTCAGTCACACCAGCAGTTATTAGGCCACTGGCTGTTTGTGTTTACTTAAAAATTTACTTCAAAACCTTTCATTTTTTTATTTATATTAGGTTAAGAATTATCAATTATATTTATATTCATATAAATACTTTTAGTATTTAAGTAATTAAAGTTGTAAAAAAACATTACAAATATTTACACAATTTACAAACAAGGAAAAATCCTTAAGGAACTGACTGTTAATTTCATGCATTATTATCGC
Source organism: Triplophysa rosa (assembly GCF_024868665.1). NCBI lineage: Eukaryota > Metazoa > Chordata > Actinopteri > Cypriniformes > Nemacheilidae > Triplophysa > Triplophysa rosa. Next base: position 18,172,823 of record NC_079896.1, on the reverse strand, counting down.
CCAGCTCATAAACGTGAAAGCACTAACGCATTACAAACATTACCAATTACCATTTGCTTTTTTTTGCTCAAGTCAAGTCTGGAAGATACTCTCTGATGATTCCACCATCAAAAAAAATTAACAGGAAAAATAAATGGATAAAATAATCATAAAGAACTTTGAAAAGTCCACAAGAGAATGAAGTACAGTAGACATACTGTAAGTAGCTAGACATAGATAACAATGGGTTAGATGTATAAAGTTACATATGATTATTTCGTGTTTGATAATATGTTGCATAAATGTGTTCATGCAAAGCATATTTTCCTACATTTAATACATTTAAATTTATGTGATTATTTTGTGTTTGCTAATAAACTATATTGCATAAAAAAGTTCATGCAAAGCATGTTTTCCCTGAAAAAAAGACCCCTTACAACCTAATCCAAATTCCCTACATTAGCCCCTAATGTTTTAATCTCAGCCCCTGATGGTTTTAAATCCTAGATACGCCCCTGTGTGTGTGTGTGTGTGTGCGCGTGTGTGTGTGTGTGTGTTCATGTTTGTATATCCCGGTGGGGACCTAAACCTGCATACACACCAACACATGGGGACTCGTGTCACCGTGGGGACCAAAATTGAGGTTCCCACGGGCAAAAAAGCTTATAAATTGTACAGAACAATATTTTTTACAAATCTAAAAATGCAAAAAGTGTTCTATAATCTTTAGGTTTAGGGATAGGGGATAGAATATACAGTTTGTACAGTATAAAAAACATTACGCCTATGGACTGTCCCCACGGGGATAGTCAACCAAAGTCTGTGTGTGTGTGTGTGTGTGTGTGTGCGTGCGTGCGTGCGTGCGTGCGTGCGTGCGTGCGTACAAAGCAAACTTGTTTAATAATAAATTCATGCCTCTAAACTCGTGTCTGATGTTCTGTGTGATGCTGCGACAACCAAGTATATAAAGTTAACTTCCTTGTCTTGTAATTGTCTGTTAAGAGCTCTAATAACAACAACAATAATAGTAATATTACATTCAAACAGCGATCAGTAATTTTAATGCTAAATACTTTAAGTTGTTTAACAATTATTTTGTACAAGTAAAACGTTTTAATAAATGCTGTGTAATGTTAGGGATTAAATGAACAGAGTGTCACCCACCAGCATCTGTTTGGAGTAGAAAAAAGATGCGACTAGTGCAACAGTTTAAGTGGCGTGGAGCGCTCATTGAATGTTTTTGACGCAAGAGACCGGAGTTCGAACTTCCCCTTTGCCTCTTTTTCCCATCACATATCAGATCGTATCGGCATTTATTTGCAATAAATTTACGAGATTATATTAAATTTAGAATTAGTGTTGGTGTGTTGTCAATTGGCGTCCATTTCATGATTTAAATAAATATAGGCAATGCAAGTTTATTTATATAGAACATTTCAAACAGGTAATGGTGATTGGTGATCAGATCTTTAAAAAAAAGTTAAAATGACACATACTTAAGAATTTAAAATAACAATAAAAAGGAAATAAAATGAGCATAATTATCATACAACTGAAGGAAAAAGAAGACAAATGCACGACTAAACAATTATGTTTTTAATCTGGATGTAAAAGTAACTAATGTTGGAGAGCATCTGATGCCTGCAGCTTCAGGTGGCATAGTTTCTAAACGCTGACTCACCTTGTTTTGAGTGAACTTTTGGCTCGACCTGATTTTGCCAAGTGGTTGATGTCCTCAGGATAACATATTTTGTTGACCTAAGGACAACATTTTATAAATAAAACCTAAACCCACACCAAACCCCAACCCTAATCATAATTTACCCCTAAAATCAGAGGGAAATGATAAGTGAAAAACAATTGTCTAGAAGCACCTAATCCTGGTTGGAAGATTAAACTTGAAATAAACTGTAAATTTATTTCTGAAATCTGATTGGTTGATTTAAATGTTGTCCCAGGGTCAACATGATGTTGTCCTATGATATCAACTACAAAAACAGGAGAGCCGAACTTTTTGATATCTATAACTGACTTGATGCTAATGATCTGAGTAGTCTGATCTGAGTAATCTTGGTTTAACACAAAACATTGGGGAAAAAAACATCTTAAATTTGCAATAATTTATATATTAATACATTAATATAAATTATATAATAGCCTATATAAATATAATATAGCCTATATGACCCTGCTGAAAAAAAACAGTTTTAGACTTCACACACGCATAATTAAGGATAAATCATTTGGTAATGAAAATAAGAGTTATGGGAGTTATTTATTATTTGTAAAAGTAAAAACAAAATCACTTACATAATGCAGTGCATAAGTTCCAAACTAAAACTGAGATAAGTGAATGCGGCGGCCTCGCCTGCCTCGTCAAAATAACCATAATAAAATACAAAATGTTTTAACAAACATGATCGCTTAGCAACCTCTAAAAGAAGGCAGTGTGTGTGGTATGGCCATACCCGCAGTCGCACGCCTCGGAGAAGCGCGTTTCTCCGCAACCAGCTTCAACAGACCGAGAAACAAACTTTAATTTCGATATGATTTAATTTACTCGACAAAGCATGTATTTCTATAAATAAACTCAGCTCGATGTGGATGGAGTGTATTATAACCTAAATATCCAGTGCTTTTGTGTTGCATATACCGTATACGTCCTGCACAGTTAGCCGACTGTGTGTGAACAATGTTTTTATTTCATTTCGAGTTTCGTTCTAATTGAGAATCCGTAAATGTGCATTAAACAGCCTAATCAATTGGCTTTTATTTTCGTATGACAATTTAGCTTAAGATGGCTGTACGTATAGGCTATCCTTTTATCATGAAGGGAAAAACGTTTCATTCTAATTGCACCTTTGCTGCTTGTTGTTCTGTATTTACCAATAAATAAATGATAAAAACAGGCCTATATTTTCCTTTAAAATTCCGTTTTTGTCATCTAAAAAAATCTATATAATAATAACGTAACAATAGTTTTTTTGTCAGAATTTCCCTTATTGTTTCTGTATGTGAACAGTCGCCATAATTTTTAGATTTTTGATCGTCAAACGCTTATAGCATTTTATACTGAATGCATGCAGCATGTACAGTCTATATGTAAATAGAAAAACAAACGTGTTCGTATGGGAAATCATTTTTAATCAATAAAAACACACTCACAACAGACAGCCACTGTACAGTAAGCAGATTTAGCCCGCAGCTGTTACGTGCATTATGGCCTTACACCGGTTGGCATGTTAATAAGCGTTTCTTGTATTTTAATCAGTTGTCAGCAACAGGGTAGTGTTCCGACATTTAAAAACATGACCCAATAAAACAATTCAAAAGGAATGAAGAATATGGTTGGACCAAGGAGTCGAACTCCTGTCGTTAAAGGCGGTACTGTGCTGCTGTTGCGCAGGCGGTCCACTGCTCTAGCGAGGCTGACACCTTTGTGAAAGAAGTCAATGCATTTTACAAACATGAACGTACACACTCTAAAAAATATGCCGTTTGTGCACATATGATAAACGAAAAGGAGGAAAAACGTGCCCAATGGAAAAATATCACATAATGAAAGTCTAAACATTATTCGCAATAAAGTTAAAAACAGGAAACGTTATTCAGATCGACATTCTACTACACAGGTCTTTCTGTTCATTGGAGGGGCTGGACTGTGTAGAAAAGGCGGGGCTGATTTTAATATTATAGAAAACGCTGCTTTTTACGGCGTCTTTGTTACATGGAATCGCCGCCGTTTACGGCGTGCTGTGGGAGTCCAAACGGCGGAATGAACGGCGTTTCGCATTGCACTTAAAACACCGTTATTAACGCCGTAATTTACGACGCATGCGCTATAGGGGTGTCGAAATTAATCGTTTTTACGATGCATCGCGATGCAAACGAGGACGATTCTGTCATGGCTCTGCTTCCTTTAGTCATGTTTTTCTTGGTCCTGTAGCAGAGCCATGGCAGAGACATTCTCTTATATGTGAGAAAAGCCATGAGATGTTTGTTTTTTGACATCTCATGTGTTTTCTCATGTCTTGTCATCAGCCCCGCCCCTCTCGTTTCTTGTATTGCTTTCCTCTCATGTCTAATGTCCCACACCTGCCCCGTGTAATTATCCCTCATTTGTCTTCCCTTTATATACCCTCATGTTTCATTGTCCTGTGCTGGTGTATTACGTTTGTATATGGTGTCGTCGAGTGATTTTGATGTAGCCGTGTTTGCTGTGTTCCTGTGAAAACCCCTGTCAAGTCGAGTTTAGTAAGTCTTTAGTTTAGCTTTTGTCTAGTGTTGTTTATTTTAGTCTAGTCTTAGTTAGTGTTGGACTTTTTGGTCAGTCCTGCATGTTCAAAAATTTGCAAGAGACGTTTCTCCAAAATTAAGCAGAAGTTTTATTATCAGATGTAAAAAGGCAACAAAGCTTTGGGTTGCCAGTCGCTCTCCACACTCTCTCAAAAGCCAACAACCCTCAGCACACATATCAACAGTATTTATTCAGTATTTGACGTCGTTCTCATCTTCTGACTCCTCCTTTTCTCTGGGGAGTATTGCTCCTTAGCAACCAATCACCGTGAACCACGTTTATCTGACTCCCTCCTTCTTTGTTAGTTCCTGCAAAACAACATTTTTTGCAACACATCTTTTGCACCCTGCGGTCAGTTGCTAATTTCAGGAAGTGTTCCCTAGAGACAGTTTCATGTGGCAAGACAACATATCAAAATACTTTCAGTAAAAAACTCAATCCTCTAATGCTTTAATTATGCAGCGTTGTTTCTTAATCCTATGATTCAATAAAACACATCAAAACTCATGATTATACTTAAAACATATGCAGTGGATTAATTCGTAACATTCCTTCTCTGTGTGACTCTTTGGGTGTGTGTGTGTGCTGACTTAGTTAGACTTGTCAGAGAGCTGTTCTGTTTCTGCACGCACACACAGAGCTTGTTCCTCTATGTGGTTTCACCCTGCTTGTCACACACACTCTGTAATTTTCCACTGAGTAAAATAGCAAGCACATGATAAAAGCACACAGCTTAATGATTTAATGAAAGAAAACACTTATTGATTATATTGGTAATTAAATCATACTTCTAACTGAATAATATTTCCACAATTCCCTCTCTTGACCTCGTAAGAGGTCACACATCATCTTCTCCTTCATCTTCTGCTAGATCACTTGATAACAAAGGCATACTGTATGGGGGTGGAGATTCTTTCTTTTCAATAGCTGTAACAATTAACCTATTGCACAGTGATCTAATACAGGGAATACAACAACATCCACAGGTAATCAATATAGCTAAGAAAACTCCTATTGACACTACAATAGACATCACCACTGCTTTCCATTTCCCCAAGATCTTGTCTAGCCAATCTTCTATAGGGTTATCTACACCTGAATGTTCCTTCATCTCTACTGATAGCGTCTTCAATCCCTCTAATGCTCTAGTGACTGATCCATCTGGGGCTGTATTGTTTGGAATGTAAGTACAACAAAGATCTCCAAACATAAAACATACTCCTCCTTTTTCTGCTAACAGCATGTCTAGGGCCATACGGTTTTGGATGGCCATCAGGGAAGTTGGTGCTAGTTGTTCCGCTAAACCATCAACGGCATCTCTTGTCATGTTTGCTAATCTCATCACGTTATAATGTACATAGTTAATTCTATCTACATTCTTGTTGGGAGTGACTGGGAAAAGAGCAGATATTATTGGTATGTTCTCGAATCCTGATGCTATCTGATCTATTAACTTGTACTCATTTGGTACTCCCCTAGGAACTCCTATTGCATCGATGTATGTGGGGCTGTTTAATGACAAATCTACACTTGAACCTGTTGCCCTCTTCCTGAGGATGTGTCTTCTGCGTCTTCTGGCAAGTGTGGCTGAACTCATGCTTTCCACTTTCACAGTTCTTTCACCTATCAGGGCTATCGGGGCTCCTAACCTTACCATAGCACACACTCCTCTTGCTCCCTCAGGTATTCTAGTAAACAGTCTACGATCTCCACAATAGTAATACAATCCTGCTCTAGCCCATGTTAATGCCTTCATGTGTGTATGTGAGATTTGGGCTGGTCAAAATCTTAGCTATTCTTCTCTGTCTCAGTGGTGAAAACGTGAATGATGCTGAATTTACGAATGACATGATGGAGTGTGTGGTGAGTATTGTCAGTGGGTGGCCCATTACAATGTGTGATGTTTTATGCACAACTTTAGCTATACCCGCTGCAAATCGAGAACAAAGTGGTTGTCTTTGCTCTACACAGTCTAACAACACACTAGCATACATCAACACTTTCCTCCTGCCTTGGTTTTTCTGAAACAGGACACCATGAGCGCTGGAGCCAGATTCTGAGGCATCCAGGAAGAAAGGTAACTCATAGTTGGCACAGTTCAGGTGCACAGCATGAGCTAGCTGTGTCTTTAGGTCAATGAACGTCCGTTCAGCCTCTTGTGTCCACTGAAGTTCTGCTTTCAGATTTTTCATGCCATGCTCTTTAATCAACTGCCTGAGTGGTGTAGTCAGCGAAACATACATCGGGATATAATGCCTACTGAATCCTGTGAGGCCTAAAAATGACAACATATCCTTCACTGTAGTTGGTTTTGGATGGCTGAGTATACCCTGTCTTTGTGTCCCTGTCAATGTTGATCCCTGTGCCGTGATCAGTCGGCCTAAAAATGTAACACAAGGTCTGCACACCTGCAGTTTGTCCTTGCTTACCTTGAAACCAGACTTGTGCAACTGAAGCAACACAACTCTGGTAGCCTCCAGGCACGCCTTTTCAGTTGTGGCTGCCAAGATTAGGTCGTCAACATACATGATCATGACACAGTTCTCAGGTAAGCTACAGTCCTGTAGCTGCTGTTTTAAGACATGATTGAAAATTCCTGGTGACAAAATAAACCCCTGGGGTAGTCTGTTGTAAGAGTACTGGCAGCCCCTGTATGTAAAGGCCAAACATGCTTTGCAATCCTCTGCGATTGGGATACAGAAAAAGGCGTTTGCCAAATCGATGCATGTAAACCATTGGTGTGCTGGAGTCAGTATAGACAGCGCTATGTATGGGTTTGGCACCGTCATTGTAGGTGTTGCTACAATGGAGTTGATGTTACGTAAATCATGCACCAGTCTGTACTTCTTGGTGCCTGGTTTAGGCACTGGGAAAATTGGTGTGTTCCAATTGGACCTATAAGGGGTTATCACTCCCTTATCAATCAGTCCAGAGACAGTGGTGGCTACACCTTGTTCTGCTTCTGGTTTGTTGCGGTACTGAGGGACCCAAATAGGTGTGGTGGTGATCAATTCGAAGCTAACAGGTTTGATATTGCAAAACCCCACATCTGTTGGTCCCTGGGACCATAAATTGTCTGGCAATGTGTTAATCATATTTTCTGCTCCGTCAGCGTCTGTTCTTTCCCTACCGTGGCATCTGGAGATCTGTTTGTGTGTCAACACCCCTCTGTCTTCTGTTTGGTCTTGCACCCAATATGCCTTTTGTGTGTCTGAATATAGAATACCCCAAATCTCTGTGGGTTCCCAATCATCAGCTGCCAACAATCTCTTAGTCATGTTGCCTAGCTCCCTAGCTTCATGATTTGGATGTAATGCTAAAGAGATATGTGGTGCTGTTGTATCTGACATTTCATACCATTTCATCTGCTCTTCTGTCAATAGAACTGGTGCCACTACTCCTTCTTTTCCTACCATAAGACCAGATCCTCTTAGCACCCATTTGCTGTCCTCTATCTCTTGGAACAGATCTTGGTATTGCGTGGTGTCATCCCTGTCATAAAACAATGTGCAATGTAGGGGGTCTATTGGTGGCAGAAAAATGTCTATGTTTGTGATCCACTGACGATGTTCGTTATACCTTGACACAACACTGTTGGGGGCTACACTCAAATCTAGCTCCACCCAATATATGTCAGCATCTTCTAGCTCACCACATGATGTTAACATCCACTGACTGTCTGTGGTGTGACCTGAAAGAGAACAATTTGTTTCTGATCCATCTGGAAATTTCACTATCACTCCCTCAGCTGAACATAGAATACTAGCTCCTAATTTAATTAATAAATCTCTGCCTAGGAGGGGGATGGGAGCATTGCAAGAGTACAGGAACGAGTGCGATAATGTCTGATTGGCGACTTTCACTCTCAACAATTTGGTCATAGGCCATTTTTCCACCCCACCAGAGAACCCCATTACTCCCACTGTGCGATTCGTCAGATCACTATTATCAATTGTGCCCTTAGTTACAGTAGAGTATGTGGCCCCAGTGTCCACCAGAGCCTGTAGTGGTCGATCACTCACCACTATCTCCATGAGAGGTTCGGCCATTCCTCTTACGGTGGTTCTCTGTGGGCCCCTTCAACATTCCTCCGCCCCACCCTCCGGGCCCCATGTTGGGTGCACAGGCGCCTGTAGGTTGGAGGGTGACGGGAAGTGTTGCCCCGGGTTGTGTGGGGTCTGTGGTCCCCTGCCCTGACCACCGGAACCACCTCCTCGGGGACCCCATCCCCCCGCAGGTGGACCGCTGTATTGGCCTTGAGTCTGTGAACCATTTCGTGGACAATTCCTTGCCCAATGTCCATTTTCACCGCACATGTAACACTGTGTCCCGCTCTGCCCCCTTCTCCCTCGTCCTCCCTGTCTGCCTCTGTTTCCTCTCCAGTGGGATCCCTGCCTATGATTTGTTCCTTGGCCCCATGGTGGGGTCATGTGCTGCTGTACTTGTGGTGGTCCCCCGAAGGGTGAACCACTATATGGGGGCCCTTCATATGGATCTCTGGGGTGGTCATGCTGTGGCATTTGTCTAGCCTTTTTTGTCACACCTTCGCCCTTTGCTTTTTCTAACTGTAGCTTTAACAGCTGTGTTTTAACTCTTTCAAGTTCCTCCTCTTCCTTAGTGGCCCTTTCAACTGCTCTGTCTGTGTGGTGCACTAAATGTCTTTCCCATACCTCGTTACTTGCCACTGGGATATCTGGGTTATTCTCCATTGCCTGTTTTACTCCATTTGGAGCTCCTGTCATTACTGCTGTTCTAAATATGTCTCGTGTCACGGGGTTATTTAAACTGTTTTCCTCCACCATTTGTTCCCACTCAGCAGCACAACGGAAATAATAGGCTGCTCCAGTCTCACCTGGTTTAATGCGGAATTTTATATTCTGGTACACGGTTGGTGGCACGGGATATAGTCGACGAAGAGTTTGGCTTACAACAGTGCTTACTCTGGTAAATGGTATCTCATTTGCAACATACGTAGTATTTGCATCGAGCTCTAAATTTTGCATTTGTGAGGCTGTCAGTATCTGACCCAACAGGCATCTCAAGTCACCCAAAGCCAAGTCAGTGCCATGGCTGAGTGCTGTCAGCTTACTCAACCATCTGCTGCCTCCTGAGGTAATGGGTGGCAACTTACTTGCTATTGCTGTCATGTCACTGTGTGACCAAGGTTGGTACTGTGAATTCCCTCCTGGTCTGTGCATTAATGGTGCTTGCATTTGAGGTACCTGTAGTTGACGACTTGGGTCATAGTTCAGGTAATGTTCCCTTTCCTCCTTCTCTTCCTCATGGTCTGGGTGCCCTGGCTGTTTCCTGCTCCTTAACCTATGGGCTATTGGCTCACCCAGTGTCATTTTCCCTGCAAATTGAACTGGTATTGGCCCTGTTAGCATATTGGTCCCTGCTTGTGGATTAGGGGTGGATGTATTTATTGGTTTTGCAAATATAATGTCTTCTTCAGTATTCTCATTGTCACCCTTCTCAGACTCTTCCTGTTCATGTCTTGTTCTCTCTACTTCTTCCATAACTCGTCGTGCTTTTACTAATGTGTCACCCACTTCCTTATTTACTGCATCTTTTAATTCGTCAAATTCTTTATGTAATCTCCTCATGTCCTTGGTTATGTCCTCTACATCAACATCCATTTCTCCCCCATTGATTGTCATCACTACCTGCTGCTTAGGCGGCTCATATGGAGGGGGATGGCTTAGGGTTGGGTATAATGAGGTTGGGTTGAGCTTTTCTGAGGGCGGAGCAGATGGGCTAGTCTGAGCACTTCCTGCATTCTCTTTCTTTTTCTCTTTGACTTTTGAGCTGTTCACTTCCCCTCTTCTCTCACCTCCCTGTGTCTTCTGTGGACTGAGTGCTGTGGTTGTTAACGCTACTCTAGTCCACATTCTTAGTTTTTTCCTAAGGTTATCTTCCTCACTGCCATGTTTCCCTGCACTATACCACCTTACCTTATCTTTCTCCTCTACATGTCTACGCAACTTACAGTGTGCTTTCTTCTCCATCTCTCTGACTTTCGGTGCTAACGGAGTCATCACTTTTTCTGCACTTTCCCATCCACACTCATCACATAATGCTACCCAACACTTATCAATTTCTTTCTGTCTTTGCTTTCTATCTTTTGGTTCTGCCTGTGCTAATAACATATCTGTAACATTTTGCCACTGCACCACTACTGGCGGGCACCCGTATTCATCGCATTCTTTCTGAAATTCAGCCATTTTATGCACAAATTATATTCACAGTTTGTAGAAATTATACAGTACCTTTCTTCACACGGTTAAATCAGTTTTCACATCAATTTGCACAACATTCAAACATATAACAGACAATTTTGGAATATTCCTTTATGAGTTCGCCGACTCAAAGGGATTTATTTTACCCTGGCCTTTTTTGTCCCAGACGCGATTACCACAACGCACACAATTTCAATGGTTCTTTATGAGTTTACCGACTCAAGGGCCTCCAACCCACACTTTGGTACTTTATGAGTTTACTGACTCAAGGGCCTCCAACCCACACTTTGGTACTTTATGAGTTTACTGACTCAAGGGCCTCCAACCCACACTTTGGTATTATATACCCGACGCAACGTCTTACACTATTTTACTTTTTAAATCTGATTTCTCAAAACTTCTCTTATAATTTACTTCTACTCATTCGGAATGTTCATCAAATTCAACACAGCAATTTAGGTATATTCAATAGCAGAATTTTGAATAAACAGGCTTCTGCTTACCTTTTTTTCTGTTGGTCGCGACCTGTGTGTTGAACCTGAATCCGTTCCGACTTCTCTCGGCAAAAGGCACAAAACTGTCACTATCTCTTATCAAATCACGTCGGGGTCACCAATTGTTGGACTTTTTGGTCAGTCCTGCATGTTCAAAAATTTGCAAGAGACGTTTCTCCAAAATTAAGCAGAAGTTTTATTATCAGATGTAAAACGGTAACAAAGCTTTGGGTTGCCAGTCGCTCTCCACACTCTCTCAAAAGCCAACAACCCTCAGCACACATATCAACAGTATTTATTCAGTATTTGACGTCGTTCTCATCTTCTGACTCCTCCTTTTCTCTGGGGAGTATTGCTCCTTAGCAACCAATCACCGTGAACCACGTTTATCTGACTCCCTCCTTCTTTGTTAGTTCCTGCAAAACAACATTTTTTGCAACACATCTTTTGCACCCTGCGGTCAGTTGCTAATTTCAGGAAGTGTTCCCTAGAGACAGTTTCATGTGGCAAGACAACATATCAAAATACTTTCAGTAAAAAACTCAATCCTCTAATGCTTTAATTATGCAGCGTTGTTTCTTAATCCTATGATTCAATAAAACACATCAAAACTCATGATTATACTTAAAACATATGCAGTGGATTAATTCGTAACATTCCTTCTCTGTGTGACTCTTTGGGTGTGTGTGTGTGCTGACTTAGTTAGACTTGTCAGAGAGCTGTTCTGTTTCTGCACGCACACACAGAGCTTGTTCCTCTATGTGGTTTCACCCTGCTTGTCACACACACTCTGTAATTTTCCACTGAGTAAAATAGCAAGCACATGATAAAAGCACACAGCTTAATGATTTAATGAAAGGAAACACTTATTGATTATATTGGTAATTAAATCATACTTCTAACTGAATAATATTTCCACATTAGTCTACGTCCTGTCTGCTTCCTGTTATCTTGTTTTCTTTGTATATGACCATCGTGGGTGTTTTGTTTTGTACCTTTGTTTTTTGTCATTAAATATATATATCTGTTAACCCCTGAACTGCTGCATGCATTTGGGTTCTTTCACGCCAGCCGTGACAGATTCGGTATCGGTTCAGTAACAGACCATAACCGGTTATAACGTACTTACGTTTTTCTGACGTCATGTCGCATACGTGCTTTTACTGCTTTAGCATACAATGGCGGAGGTAGGCGAGACGCGAGTAATTAAAAATGCTCCAACTACTACATTTTGGCTTTTATGAAAAACCCGGTAAGCACGACCTGGACAGGACACAAGCTGTGTGTAAATCTTGTCACGCACAAATAAAACATGCAGGGGGTAATACCACTAACTTGAGAAACCACGTCAGCCGTTTTCACCCTGAGCTGTTAACGCCTGTCAGTGCCACTGCTGTCTGTGCTCATCGAGTTGCAATAACATGCGATTCCTGGACTTCGGTTGCGACAGAGTCGTAGGCTATGTGACAATAACGGCACATTACATTAGCGAGGACTGGGAGATTACTACGTTCACACTGCAAGCCTTAATGCTCAATTCAGATTTTTTGCTCAGATCAGATTTTTTGTTCGGCTGTTCACATTATTTTTAAAATGTGGCCAATATCAGAGTCCAGTGTGAACTCGTGATGGTTATAAACTGAATCGTATGCGCAAAACAACAATAACGCAGCACGCTTTCATACAGAATTAAGCAAGGGTCTAGTAGTCAGCGGGTGTGTTTGACTTTATGTGGTGCTGAGCGGATTGATCTCACGGCGCGTTTTTGAGCATTCCCGGATAGTGCAAGGGGTTATGTTTATAATCTGATGCTTTATGTTTGGCAACCGAGCTGTAAAGTGCACTTCCGTCAACAGAATAGCCTTTGAAGCTTTAAATTAGCGCAGAAATATGACGCAAGTCGATCTACAATGCAAAAGTCACATGAATTCCGATATGACTGTTCAGACTGAGGTCGCATTGCGAAACATCAGACCTGTATCTGGTTTAGGACCACATATGGAAGTGGCTCAGATCAGATTAAAAAAGATCGGATTCCATGTGGTTTGTCCTGTTCACACTGTCATGCAGTAAACAGATCTGGGTCGCATATGAGCAAAATAAAAGGATTTTGGTGGCAGTGTGAATTCAAATGAGAGCAGTTTATGAGTCTCACATGGGTGCTCATCTGGCAGAGCTACTGTCTCATGCCGTTATCGGATAAAGATGTAGTGCTTGTGACAGATAATGTTTGATACATCGAAGAAGAGCAGGTACAATTAAAGGTTCAGTTCATATATCTGACTGCTTGTATTTATTGACAAAATTGTATACATGTGATTGTGAACTAGTAAAATTGAAATTTGAGGATGCAGTGCATCGTCAATGCATCGTAATATAGAATTGAACCGAATCGATGACATGATAATCGTAACCGAACCGAACCGTGACACTAGTGTAGGTTCACACCTCTAATGCACTACAAAACGCCGTACTTTGCGGCGTCTGTAAGTCTGTAAAACCAGGCGTATTCTGAAAACCAGGCGTTTGGTTGGTGGCGAAATATGACCCAAATTGTGTGCACGCGAATTGTGAACCTGTTGGCTTTCGATACACATGTGTTACAAAACGTCGTACTTTGCGGCGTCTGTAAGTCTTAAACGCCGAAAAACCAGGTGTCTTCTGAACACCAGGGGCCTCATTTATAACCATTGCGTACGCACAAAACATTCCCTGAAAGAGGCGTACGACACTTCCCACGCAAAAGATGGGATTTATAAAAACAAACTTGACGGAAAAATGTGCGCACCTGCACGCAAACTCTGACCCATGCGTACGGACATTTTGGAGACAGAGCAGTTTGGCACCGATGGTGAGTTAGTGAACTCAAGTTAGATTGCAAAAGGTAAGTGTGATAAAAATTATTATAAGCATTAATCCCTCACACACATTTAATTTTACCTTAAATATTCTCATTATCACGAAGATTAAATCCGCAGTTATTTGCGCTTGTATTGGGTGATACTTGTTTCATGCAGCTCTTGTAAAATCAAACTCAAATCTTAAATAAAAATTCAATCTAAATATTTAATCAGCGCTGTCTCACCATCACACTATAAGCGCATGAGGAGGAGATGATCCGACTGCATAGAATATAGGACAGCATCAAATAACACAGTGTAAATAAATAGCTAAGTATATTTTCCTGCGTAATCATCGAATGTCAAAGTCTGGAAATACAGCCATTAACCCTCTAAGCGCCAAAGTCGCAAAATTGCGACAAGACGTCATACTTAATAAAACAGGCTGTAGATCCTAATATGGTGTAATATCTAATTTGTGTTCCCTACCACTAGATAGCAGACATGTAGTACTTCGATTCTAGACCAAAATGACGTCATGTTCCTATTCAAAGTGTTCGAGGAAATAGCAGAGCAAGTGAGCTATCGTGTCATTGATGCGGAAGCAGTTCAGTTCAGAGCATCTGAGTAAATTATGAGAGAAAATCGCCAAATGGCTAATAAAAAGTTGTACTGTGAGGATGTGTTGCAAATGTTATTTGCCGATTCTGACTATGAAGGGGAATATTTGCTTTTTGGAAATGACGATCGGTCGTCTAATGATCGCGCGTCTCCCAGTACATCTTTGCAGCGCAATGGTGCCGCCGTGCAAGGCGCGAGTGTTCACAAAGCACAAATAAGTTATCATTTTGACCCTTTGCCCAATGGGGATGGGGTGGCAGGGGTGAACGTGGTCGTAGTGTCCATAGGAAAGCTGTTACTAGAGGTAGAGGCAGCAGGGGTAGGAGAAATAGGGCTTGGAAGTAGCACTAGCTCTTTGGATCCAGTGCCCCAATGAGGTGGGCGTAAGTAATATAGTAATGATATAAAATGTTTTATTGTTGGTTTCTTCTTTTCTGATCATTTGGAATGATGATAAAAAGATAAAAAAAACATGCAAATAAGTTCAAACATCAATTCAATATCTACTATTTCCTGAATATTATGAAATTCAAGAAGGCCGCCCCTGATGACGTCATAATATGCTAATTAGATGAGTATATTTACACCCCACATAAACTCTCCGTCATGCCCAACATTTTTCTAATTTACAGAAGGTCTCTATCTTTAAGCCCTTTCAAGCCACAAGCTTTTGAAATCTTGATGTCAAAATCCAGCATGTTTTCCAAAAAACCCAGGCGCCTAAAGGGTTAAACTCTCGCACAATCGTTACTCTAAATGTCCTCATTATCGGTTTTAACTATGTTCATAACAAAACCGGAATAAAGAAACATTCGTCTCTAACAAATGTCTTCAAATTTTATCTCAGGCGAAGGACACCACTAATTAATGATGTGATTTTAATGAGGTGTAAATGATCAGTCTAAATGCTGTAAACATATAAATGCTGCAGAGACCTTCTTTGGCTTTAATATAATTATAATAATAATTCTAACAATTATTAATATGGAAATCTCAGTGAATCTCATGTGTGGCCATTTGTGATTTCTTTATGGAGATAAATGATTTGGGGTTTTACATAAGTTTTTGTTATTTTTCTATGGCATCTGATAGTGGTTGAACCCGGAAACGGTATATGTCCATAATGTTGCGTGATGTCAGGCTTAACAAGCGGATTGGATGTCAGGCTTATTAATATACGAATAAGCATTCATGAGCTGCTTTGCATTGACTATTTATGGGTAAAAATGGGCGTGTAAAGGGCGGGATATGAGGCTGATTGACGTACGCACACTTGCAGGTAATCTGTGATTTATAAAGGGAAAATTGCGTGCAGGTGTGCGTGCGCAAGGTTTTATAAATCTCAATTTTTGTTTGCGTATGCCCTTTTCAGCATTCTGGCGTAAGTTCACTTTTAGGAAGGTTTCTACGCACTGTTTTATAAATGAGGCCCCAGGTGTCTGGTTGATGGCGAAATATGACCCAAACAGCTTTCCATACTCTTGCGGAAGTAATTTGACGTGCGCAGCCAGCATCAGCAGTGCGCTCGTTTATTTTTGGCATTATAATGCCGTCATACAAAACTATGTGTCAATTGATGAAGTAAATTTAATCAAATTCATTTAAATTACTAACCCTGCCCTTCGCTGGCCGACTGTGAACAGCAACAGAATGATCCTTGGGTGCAGCAGTCATAGCTTTGTTTTATAATGAATCAAGGATTGGAACTATTCATTATGTAATTTTAAATAACATTGATTACAACAAAGTAGCACGTTTGTATTTTCCGTATTTTTTTATTGCCTGGCTTCTTACTTTTTTCTCATCTAGCTTGCTGATCATCCGCGCCTCACTCACAGTTTGATTCCTTTATGCAGTGTTATCCTCTTTATTTAACAATGCGATTTCACCTCGTATCAGTAGAGGGTATTCACGTGTCATCACTTTCCCACGTGAACACGCTGGAACGCGCCTGCTTGGTGTTTCGAGTCTGATGTCATCACCCAAACGTGTTTTTTCGTCAATTTTAACAATCATATGTAGTTTAGATGGTTAGAGTAAGGTTAGGGTTAGGGTAAACATTTCGTAAGACTTGAAATACCAAAGATTTAGTCAAAACCAACAAGCCACGCCCACAGATCTGACTCGAAACATCAAGGATTTAGTGAGAGCCCACTTTGCACAGTAGTACAGCAACTTCCTGTTTTCATCGGTCTGCCAGCAACACTGCTCCGTGCTTTACACGTAACCCAATGTTCAGCTTATTCTTTTAATCATGATACTAAGCATGTTACCTCAAGCAGAACAGGAAAACTCACTAAATAAA
The DNA here is from genome assembly GCF_024868665.1 of Triplophysa rosa. Taxonomy (NCBI): domain Eukaryota; kingdom Metazoa; phylum Chordata; class Actinopteri; order Cypriniformes; family Nemacheilidae; genus Triplophysa; species Triplophysa rosa. The sequence continues at coordinate 18,156,048 of NC_079896.1, read as the reverse complement.
GCGGACAGCCCATAACAACTTAAAGAACACAAAAACCCTCCAGTTGGTAGGCTGGTTGTCCTGTTAACATAGTTTAAATAGTGGTAGAACAAACATATTTACATGATAAGGTGAAAGTCGGTCCCTGGCTCAGTCTGTTTACAAGAACCACTTCTGAATAGAATTACACTTCATCTTTTGCCTGTTTTTGAGCATTTCTTTAATTTCATGTGCCAAATAATGAAACCATGGCAGAGAACTGACTGAGTTTTAATGTGTTTTAAAGATAATTGAAGCCAATCCATGACCTTCCAGGCCATACAGCTGAGGTTGTTAAACTTGTTCATTACAGGACACTTAAAAGGTCAACATTGATTTCACATATTTTACACATACAATAAATTAAAATTTATCACAATTAATAATTCATAATTAGCATGATTTTGTGTGACCAAAAATACTAAAATCAATCAAATCATTGTTATCTAGCATACTGTAGGTCCTCCAGGAAACAAGACTGTCATCCTCTGGCACACTTATAGAGAGTGATTATACATTCTACTGGCAAGGGAAAGCACCAGAAGACAAAAGAGAACATGGTGTTGGATTCGCAGTCAGAAACAGACTTCTAGGCTCCGTCATCCCACCATCAGAGGGAACAGAACGAATCATCAAACTGCAACTACAAACCTCAGCTGGTATCGCCAACTTGCTCAGCGTGTACGCACCAACCTTAACATCCTGTCCAGAAGCAAAGGATACGTTTTACGACAAGCTTTTTAGTGCAATCAGTGTGATCCCTACGCAGCAACACCTGTATATCCTGGGCAATTTCAATGCAAGAGTTGGTGCCGACCACAAGTCGTGGCCATCCTGTCTAGGCCACTTTGGAGTAAGTCAGATGAATGAAAATGGACAACGCTTGTTGGAACTTTGCAGTTTACATGGTCTCTGCGTCAGAAACACATTCTTCAGGACAAAGCCTGAGCATAAAGTATCATGGAGACACCCACGCTCCAAACACTGGCATCAACTGGACCTTATCATCACAAGGTGCAGCAACCTCAACAGTGTAACCTTGACCCGCAGCTACCAAAGCGCTGACTGCGATACTGACCATACTCTTTTCTGCTGCAAGATGAAACTCCAGCCTAGGAAAGTACATCGTGCAAAACCAAAGGGAAAGCCTCGCATCAATGCAAGCATGACCCACTATCCTGATTTGGTGATGAAATTTGTCAAAGAACTGGAACATGCCATCACTCCTTCATCCAGCAGTGCTGCCAGTGAGACATGGTCTCAGTTGAGAGACACCATTTACAACATGGCCTTATCTGTGTTTGGAAAGAGGCAGAGCAAGACACAGGTTTGGTTTGAAGCAAATGCTGATACTATGAGGCCAGTAATCGAACAGAAACGTGATGCTTTTGCAGCTTATAAAAACTCCCCAAGTAAGCAGGGGCGGACTTACCCATTAGGCAAAGGTAGACAATCGCCTGGGGCCCTGAGCTACCAGGGGCTCCCAAAAGGAAGGGGTGGACTTAACCAATAAGCCATGTCAGCAGCGACGTAGAGCCCCAAGTAATCATCAAAATTGTCGGCATATCCCTGTTAACGTTTTACGTTATTACATCTGTACGAAGGTACTCCCCCCCATTATAGATTAGAGTGGACCATTCCATTTGCACCATATATGCGTGAGACGAGTTCGACACCAGCTAGAGAAAGTTAACGCAGCGGCAGAATTAGTAGAATTGCCCACAGCGAGAGTGTCATTGTGCGGTACATTAGCTGCAAAACAAAGTAAAAGTCGCAGGGAAGTAAAACAACAAATAAACGCAGCTACACCAGCGGAGAGGGAAAAAGATGGTTTACAAAAGATTGTTGCCAAAGTCTCTGCTTTTTTCCCCACACAAACTCCACCGCTGCTCCTACAGCAGCAGCGACTCTCTCTCCCACCAGACACAGCACTCTCCCGGCCACGAGCAATGATAATGTGCCTGTGAGTATTTCTCCATGAACACCGACAACACAGTTATAATGACTGACGACCAAAACATCTGTCAAACAAAGAGCGCTGTGCGCTTGGTAGGAGAGGGCCAGTTCAAGGGTAGAAAGGTTGTTTTACTCTGCTGCGCAGACCGATGGGCACATACAGACATAATGTAATACCGTAAGTACAGTGCTAACGATTCATACTGTATGCACTAGTACAGAAATGTGGTCACATTTAAATGCATGAAAGGTCGTAAACCACAAAAAACACGGAGAGAGGGCACACTTTGTATATAGTAATCCCAGATAATTGGAGGCGGCCGCCTCAAACAAATTTCGTACCGCCTCAGACTCAAGTCAAAAATATGTTGAGTGTCTTCACAAAAAACACTGCGTGCATTATTAAACAGACTGTCATTTGTAACTGCAGTTACGCCACAATGGAGGTGCTGTTTCGTTACCAGCAGTGAGACGCTGAAGAGTTCAGTAAAAGAGCTATATTAGGAGCTGTATTAGCTATGTTTCACGGCTGTTCAGGTGTTTACGTTCAATTTATATTTTCTTGAAATTCTTGAAAAGGTTTCCTAAACTAACTTGCTGTATATCATTATAATGTTTTTAGCTGTGAAGTTGGCTCGTTGAATCAGCGTTATTCTGTACACAGTGAGTTCGCCAGTATGAACACACACTCAGAACTACTCGCAAACAAATGACTCCTTTGAACCAATTAGTTTACACAGAATGTAAGAGATCAGTGATTCGTTCAAAGCTCAGTGAATTACAAGAGAACGTAGGGTGTGAATGAGCATTGCTCATTTAGTTAGACCGGTTGGTTATGGGCTAAAACGTCTTATAAAAAAGGCTCATATTAAAATTTTCAACTTTTTTGTTTGATTGAATAAATTTAATGCTTTATATAACTTATTAGTTTTCATTTCATCATTTTTTTTAGAACTTTAATATAACTGTTTTGTTAAGACACTTAAAGGGACGGTGGCCTACAAGAGGCCTAGGGCCCCCAAATCACTAAATCCGCCCCTGCAAGTAAGGAGAACTTGAATGCTCTCCAGACCGCAAGAAGCATCGTATAGAGAGCTGCCCGCCATTGCGCTAACAACTACTGGCTCAGTCTCTGCTACCGCATACAACTCGCCTTTGACACCGGCAACATCAGGGGTGTCTACGATGGGATAAAGGAAGCAGTTGGCCCAACACAGAAAAAGACTGCACCTCTCAAATCCTCCTCAGGCGAGATCATCAAGAACAAGGAGAAACAAATGGAACGCTGTTTAGTACATTACTCAGAGCTCTATAGCCGTGAAAATACAGTGATCCAAGAGGCCCTGGATACTGCAAAGACCCTTCAGACTCTGGATGAACTTGATGCAGAACCTACACTAGAGGAGCTGAGCAAAGCTCTGGACGAGCTTTCTACTGGAAAAGCCCCAGGCTCTGATGGAATCCCTGCTGAGATCCTCAAATGTGCCAAAAGTCTACTGCTCTCCCACCTACACAGTCTGCTCTGCTTGTGCTGGAAGGAAAGATCTGTATCTCAGGACATGAGAGATGCCAACATCGTGACTCTGTATAAGAATAAAGGCGACAGAAGCGATTGTAACAACTATCGTGGTATCTCCCTACTCAGCACAGTTGGTAAGCTTTTTGCTCGTGTTGTGCTGAATCGTCTTCAACTCCTTGCAGAGACAGTGTACCCTGAGTCCCAGTGTGGTTTCCGCACTGGCAGATCCACAATTGACATGGTGTTCTCGCTACGATAGCTACAGGAGAAATGCAGGGAGCAAGGAAAGCCCCTCTACATCGCTTTTATCGACCTCACCAAGGCATTCGACCTGGTGAGCAGAGAAGGCCTATTCCAAGTCCTGGAGAATATAGGCTGCCCACCTTCCCTTCTGAGCATCGTCAAGTCCTTCCATGACAATATGAAAGGCACCATCTCCTTTAACGGCTCCTCATCCTATCCTTTTGACATCCGAAGTGATGTTAAACAAGGATGCGTACTGGCTCCTACGTCTTCAGGATCTACTTTGCTGTCCTCCTGAATCATGCATTTGGACAGAGTACGGAAGGGATATACCTACAAGATCAGATGGAAAGCTGTTCAACCTCGGTAGACTGAGGGCCAAGACAAAGACAAGGGAAGTCACATTGAGAGACTTCCTTTTTGCTGATGATGCAGCAGTAACAACTCATGATGAAGCCAGCCTTCAGCGACTTCTAGACCGCTTCTCTGAAGCCTGTAAGGCCTTCGGCCTGACCATAAGCCTGAAGACTAAGGAGTTTTAATGTGTTTTAAAGAACGTGTTGAGCCAGGATGTGGAAAGCGTACCACACATCAGCATCAACAACTATGAGCTGGAAGTAGTGCACGACTTTACCTACTTAGGCTCTACCATCTCTGACAACTTGTCCCCGGATGTGGAGCTAAACAAGAGAATTGGAAAGGCAGCCACAACCTTTTCGCGCCTTCAAAAGAGAGTATGGACAAACCCCAAACTGACTGAACAGACCACGTCTCGGGTCTATCAGGAATGTGTCTTGAGCACCCTCCTCTATGCAAGTGAATCATGAACATTACGTGCACACCAAATGAAGAGGCTCCATTCCTTCCACATGCGCAGCCTCAGGCGCATCCTAAACATAACTTGGAAAGCAAGGTCACAAACAGCGAGGTCCTGGGCCGTGTCAACATGCCTTCTATGGCCACCCTGTTAACTCAGAGACGACTACGTTGGCTCGGCCACGTATGTCGGATGGAAGAAGGCAGAATCCCCAAAGACCTCCTGTATGGCGAGCCGTCAACAGGGAAAAAAACAGTTGGTCGCCCTCAGCTCCGCTTCAAAGATGTCTGCAAACGTGACCTGAAAGCAACTGGCATAGACCCCGACACATGGGAAAATGCTGCAGATGAAAGAGACACTTGGAATCAGCTGGTACGCAAAGGACTCACCCACTTCGAAGAGCAGCAACTACAGCATGCTGAGTCTAAACGTGCTACTCGGAAGGCTAGGCTCCACACAGATCGGTCCTTATCCGCCTTCATCTGTACCAAGTGCCGCAGAGACTGTCACTCATGCTCTACTCCATGATCCTTCAGGACCAACGGATGCCTATGTAGGACATGCATACCACGTAATATTAAAATAGTTGCCCCTTAGTTTTAAAATACTTACAGTATAAATATATATTTTTTATTTCCTGACCCCTTTATTCCCCAAAACTTTATACATTGTTCCCCTTTACCTACTGATATGTAGCCTTCTGTAGAGGTACATTATTGTTACAATTAGTTAATTATGCGGTTCATTGCGGGTTGTTTTTAAATAAAGGTTTCAGAGTCAAGGATATCCGATTGTGTGTATGTTTATTGTTCTTACCATGTAACTTTGTGGAACAAAAACAGTCCCCACTTATACTGTATATGGTTTCCACCCCTTTATTACCCTAACTTAAAATATTGTTTCCTTATACCCACACATAGGTACACTATAATTACCAAAGCTTACACCGTAAATTGAGGTTTACCTACGCAGTTCTTTACGGGTTGTATATCTGGTTTGTTACCCCTTTATTACCCAAACTTAAAATATTGTTCCTCTATACTTACACATAGGTACACTGTAATTTTCAAAACATACACTGTAAATTCAGTTTACTTACGCAGTTCTTTGCGTATCGTAATCTATAGCATTACCTATACCCCTTATTAAAAGTCTTGAACAGTTGTTGTCAAATTCCATTATTTTGGATATGATTAGCTCCATACCACAGAGCTGCCACAAAGAAGAGTTTTTTTTATGACATTGCTGATGGGAATCTTTTCAGATCCCACCCATTACTTTCAGAAAAACCTACTGATTTTTTTACACTGATGAAATAGATATATGCAACCCCCTAGGGTCACACGCTTGTGGCAGTGAATAAAAAAGCCACAAATCTATTTTTTCATTCATTTTGAGGAAATGGGCGGAGTCATGTAATTATCAGTGGAAGGAAGTAGATAAAAGGAAATGTGTTTGTACGGAAGAGAAGAACGCGTCATCAGAAAGTGCGTGGATTGGATGGATTGCAGGGAGAAACTGGCGAAGATGAGCGCTTATTGAATTGCGGCCTCCTGTGAGCGAGATCTGGTGTGTGGTGGAGTTTATGGTACTTCTCGAAAAGGCACTTCATGATTAACCATTTGGGGAAGCTGGCAACGCTTGGCGATTCATGTCCTCTCCCGCGTGGGTGAACTCTCCTGTTCCTTTCAGGATCACTAATCTGGATGACGCGTTTCTTTGGGTGTTTGTTTGTTTTGGATTTCCATATTTCGTTTTTGCTCTGGTTTGCTTTTGGTTAACGTGGTGTGTTAACTCCTACTTCCTTGCACGGAAGAAGATGACTGTGCTGAACTGTTTTCCCCTTAAACATTTATATATGTTTGTTTTGGACAGTTTCAAATAAACCACGAAAACTAAATTTGTCTGGGGTTTTGACTTTTGGGGAAATTAATGTAACCGGTGGTTTGCTATCCGGGATAGCCCGAGCACTATTATTTAAATTATATATATATATATATATATTCATATATATATATATATATATATATATATATATATATATATATATAATATATTCATTCTTTTTCTGTACGGGTATTATATTATATAGTGTTTGGATTGACTTGTGCCCACGTGGTCTAGCGGTAGGAGCTACTCGCTACTCCGCGGGAGACTCGAGTTCAAAACCCGTAAACGCTACTGTTTTTTTCTGAAATAGGGCGGCCACCGTTACACGCTTCTGTAAATAAATTACTGATGGTTTATTATACTTTAGGCAAAATAGACCCCAAGTTCATGTAAAAAAATGAGACTCCTTGCTTTTGCTAAAGCTAATGATATTGACGAGTGTGGTGTTGATGTTTTGTTACAAAGAATTAATGAATACTTACAACTGTTATATAATGGTGTCAAAATTCAAACACATAATGGTGAACTGGATTTATTTGGGGCTGTAGTTTCAGTATGTCGTGACACTTGCACAGCATGAGCTTGCTCTCGAAACAACCTACGGAATCATATAGCAAGCCGAATTAGCTTTATTAGCTTTAATTAGCCGAATTATAATTCTTGATATCAAGAATGGAATTTCTACTAGTAACAATTGCTATTTTTGATATCAGTAATTACATTTTCACTAGTAAAAATGTGAATTCTTGATATGTGCAGTGCAGTGTTTGCTTGCTCACCGGGAGACTGCATTTATTTATTTATTCATTTTTTTATTAGATATTATCTATTATAATGATCTTGCTTGGTCTATAAACAGCATGCACTGTGCTGTGTTTTACCTTTCTGTGTTTTTCTTATTTGCTCATGTAAAGCTGCTTTGGAACAATGCACATTGTGAAAAGCACTATATAAATAAAATAAAATAAAATTGAATTGAATTGAATTGAATATCAGCAATCACGTCATCACTCGCAGAAATGTGTATTTTTTATATCAAACATTGACTTTCAACTAGTAAAAAACACAATTCTTGACTTTTTTGACTGATTTACTAGTTAATATCACAATAGACAGCCATTCAAATTCAATTTCAGATATCAATAATTAATTTCTTACATCAGAAATGCAATTCTTACTAGTAAAAAAACATAATTTTTGATATCAAAATGTAAATTGTTACTAGTAAAAATGCCAATTTTGATATCAAGAATTCAATTTTTACTAGTTGAAATGCTCATTCTTGATATCTGTAAATAAATTTTAACTAGTGAAAATGTAATTATTGATATCAGAAATTGGCATTTTTACATGTAGTAATTCAATTGTTGATATCAAGAATAGGCATTATCACTAGTAACCACGGTTTTTACTAGTAAGAATTGCATTTATGATATAAGAAATAAGATTTTTGACATGTAATTATTGATATCTGAAATTTAATTTGAATGGCAGCCTATTGTGATATTTAACTAGTAAAAATGCAATTACAGATATCAAGAATTACGTTTTTGACTAGTTTAAATTCAATTTTTGATATCAAGAATACACATTTCTGCGAGTGATGGCTTGATTGTTGATATCAAGAATTCATATTTTCACTAGTGAAAATGTAATTACTTATATCAAAATAGCAGTTGTTCTTGATATCAAGAATGGTCATTTTTACTAGTAAAAATGACATTGTTGATATAAAAAATTCATATCTTGTGAATGATTAAAAGCTAATTCGGCTTGCTATAGAATCAACAGAAGAAACAAGTTGATTGATTTTACAGCATTTGACCTTATTGAGCAAACTCCACAGGATATAATGCACATCGTTCTTGAAGGCATTGCACCCTTGGAGCCCTCTCAGCCTTCCAAGTCCTCAGAGCCCTCTCAGCCCTCCAAGTGTTCAGTACCTTCTCAGTCTTCAGAACATCCTGAGGTCTCCCCGGTGACCACCGCTGTGGCCCTCGGGGGCCTCTTCCTGGAAAAAATTTTGGGGGGCTCCCCCTGGTCAAAGTTGATGCTCCTGTCTCCCGCTGCAACGCCACGGAAGCGGGGGCAGCAGGCGCGTCAATTATGCCGTGGTCGTGGTAGCCTTGGGCGGCTTGGGCAGCGCAATGGTGCCGCCGTGCAAGGCGAGAATGTTCACGAAGCACAAACGAGCGATCATTTCGACCCTTGGCCTAACGGAGATGGGGGTGGCAGGGGTGAACGTGGTCGTAGTGTCCATAGGAGAGCTGTTGCTAGAGGTAGAGGCAGCTGATTGGGCAGATAGCTGGTCAACTGATAAAAAAATAGGCACATGCATTTTACTATGGCACAGTAATATAGTAATAATTTTACTATAGTTACTAATAGTTTTACTGTTGATTTCCTCTTTTCCTGATCATTTGGAATAAGGATCAAAGAGTAAAAAAAAATGCAAATAAGTTCAAACATCAATTCAATATCTACTATTTCCTGAATATTATGAAATTCAAGTTGGCCGCCCCGGATGACGTCATAATATGCAAATTAGATGAGTATATTTACACCCCACATAAACTTTTGGTCATGCCCAACAATTTTCTAATTTACAGAAGATCTCTATCTTTAAGTCCTTTCAAGCCACAAGCTTTTGAAATCTTGATGTCAAAATCCAGCATGTTTTCCAAAAAAAACCCTGGCGCCTAAAGGGATAAATATTTTTGCAATATATAATTGTAATTATGTATTAAACGGCTTTAAAGTGTCTTGTTTTTGACATAGAAATAGGTTTTAACGTCGTATCCTGTTGTCCTTGTTTTTCTTGCTTGCCAGATTAATGCAGTTAAAAGAACTACAAGAAAGGTACAATAATGGAGGAACTGGAGGATGTTTCACTATCGATTTTGAAAGGTAGGTCATGTTTTGGTGTTATAAACCTACACAATAACATTAATTGTCATCTTAATGTACCTGTTGAAAGTTATCTCAAAACATTTTTTAAACTGTTTTACATTGATAAGAGATAGTAACAAGATACAAAACTTGACCTGTTTAGTTAAATGCTGATAAATTTGCAATCTGAAATAGGTTAAATAAATAAATAAAATTGATTTTGTCTTTATAGCTGCCAACATTCATGAGGCCGTGCTCTACACCCTTAGTCGTGATGATTTGAGAGACCCTTTTCCGGGGCCGAACACTTTGTTAGGAGGAAACTAGTATGGGCTCTCATTAGCACAGAGGTACCTGTTATCTACTTTATCAAATAACCTATCACAAGACAAATTGTTTCTAGTTGGGTCTGTTGTTTAAGTCTTGTAAATACTTATTTCATCTATTTTTTTAGGATGTGAACCCCACCTTACCAGACAAAGCTGGCCCTAGTGAAACTGTTTCAGTACTCTGGAACACCTCCAGTCAGCTCTCAGGAATCCACGCCATTGCAGAAGAAAAGCCCAAAGAAGACCCTGCAACTTCCCAGTCCTCCAGAATATGTGGTTTATACAGGCACTGAGTTGGAACAAGTTCGTAAGTAAATGGCCCGCACTGGCAGAGAGGAGGAATGTTTCATATCCAAAGAGTTGAGATGCAGGCTGGTAAGGAACACAGTCACCAGCATGATTTCCATTTTGAGAGCAAGCCAGCAAGGAGAGGAAGTCACTGCAATGGCTAAAAGAATAGTGTAATATTATCCCATGCTACAAGATAAAGACACATCTGTGAAGCATGTAAGTAATGAAAATTTGTGTTACATTAATTGTGCTTATTGTCATGGTTCTGCCCCATCTTGTCTTGCTTTTCTTGACCTAGTGGCAGAATCGTGACAGAACCTCTTGTTTCATGTGGAGAGAGGTGTTTTGGCCCTGTTGGCCTTCCACTCTCCGGTGTCGTGTCTCTGTTCCCGCCCTTTCGTTGCCTCATTATTGATTGTTTATTAGTTCATGCCCCACACCTGTTACCTCTTGATTTGTTCCCTTTATAAGGTCCCTGTGTTTTCTCTCCTGTGCTGGTTCATTGTCATTTGTATGGTGAATGCCTGTTCCGTGTCAGTCTAGTCTAGTGTAGTCATTTGTAGTTCATGTTTATGTTAATCTTAGTCTTGTTAGGTGTATTTAGTCTTTGTCCTGTCCTGTTGTAGATTCCCCTGTTTTGTTTTGTTACCCCTACGTGGGTCTTTGTTTTGTATTTATATTTTATTAAATGTCTTGTTAACCCCTTACCCGCTGTCTGCGTCTGGGTCCTCTGTCCATGTTCCCTCACCGTCTGTGACACTTATGTTATAACGTCGATGTTTATTTGTTTTTGTCTAACAATGTTTATCTGTGACAATCTTGCTCACTCATTGGCATTTATTTATCACAGATGAGTATTTACAAAAATCTTCACAGCTTCACACTGCAAAATGTAAAATCCCCATAAAAGAGAGAGGGACCCACGCCAGAGAGGGGCCATCCAAAGAAAAGGTGTCGCATTGACTTCTCATCAAGTGACAATGGAGAAGATTATGATGCAGACTCAAGTGGTTGATTGACTGTTATTTTGCATGCAACACCGGGGAGCAGTTCTGATGATAGCCGCACTGCATGTAAGTTGTTTGTAATAAGGCTGGGCAATGTTATGGTAGCTTTAGATATCATAATATATTAAAAACATCTATATTTACTTTTCTGATTGTATCTTGATATAGTGTAATTTGAAAGATGCCTGAAGTATTTTTTTGTTTTCATTCATTTAGCTCTCTAAAGTGTGTTGCACTCTTTCATATTTCAATGTATTTTGCACGTTTAACTGTCATAAAGTTTTTAAAGTCAATAAATAATCAAAAACAAACAGTTTTATGAGACCCATATAATCGATACCCATTTTACCCATTCTCCTTTTTAGCTGACACAGATAGCCTGGCAACACAGGCCAGTCATTATAAAACTCTGCAGGAAATGTATAAAAAACAAAAACCCAACCAAGATGCGGTCTCCCAAATTCTTGACCTTGAGTTTCCTTTATTGACAGTAATACACTGAGGAAGAGGAAAGGCCCACAAAGATCCTGGATGCTTATCCATGTTTCCAGGATCTTCATAATGTAAGCAAATCAATTATTTTGTCTCATTTACAAAGCATGCATTATTGCAGGTTTTAACACATATTTTCATAGACGATGGGAGAGCTGTGCCGGATCTTGGATTAGGGCAACTCCAAATTCATAGATCAATTAGAGAAAAGATGGGAAGACTTCGGCACCAATGTGCAGTTTTACGCTGTTTGGAAGAAAGTGATGAAACCACCCATGACTCTGGATGGAGGTAAGTGATTTTGCTGTCTCTAGTACACTGTCTCTAGTTGCTGTTTTCTTGCTCTGACATGGGTGTAAATATGATTTGTAATGCCAATGTAACGCTGATTAAATAACCTAGTATGATTATATTTTCCATTAGGGTTTCACAATTAATAATTCATTCTAACTGATTTTTTACATAATTCAAATTAATTGAATATTTTGAAATAGACTGCAGCAATTGTCATTTTGTCAGAACCTTTGATATATTACCTGTTATTGTATTTCGATATCTATTCAGAATAGGAAAATCATGATCTTTATACTTAACAAAAAAAGTTATTCCCAATGAATCCAGAATTGGTGGTAAAATACGTTTTTTTTTACTCAGCATTGACCTGATAATTGTCATGTTTAGGAAGAATAGTTGTGAAATAAAAGTTCACTTGTTCTGTTGTAGTGGAATACGCCACAGCGTTGTTCCGGGCACTTCCCACACTCTTTCCTTCACCAGCTGCACCACCAAAGAAACTGGGATATGCCATTGAGGCATCGCTTCATGTATTTCAGGTGAGAGTTAGATGACATTTTATAACATCAACGCTTTGTCTGGTAGTATGTAATGGCTTTTCTACCTTTGAAGATTTTCTTCTCTACCCTAAGAAATCCTGTTTTTTTTCTCTTTTTATCAGCCAACAGAAGATCCCACAATCTACCTTCAGAAAAGACCTCACTCCAGCCCTAATTTGCTCTTTGATGGTTCTAACTGTTTTATTGCTATTGGAACCACTCCCATTACCACATTCATCAAGGAAGATCTCAGTGAAGGTCTGCTTTATCTGATGGCTTACTAATAGACCCTTCATCTTATATATCCTAAGTGTGTGGCAACCCTCCTTTCTGTCATTCAGACAGAAATATGACAGGATGCTATTCATGAGCGAGATGCCACAGCTTCATACACAAAAGCCATGGCAGAGTGGAAAGACGTTATTGGGAATTAGGTATTCAGGGGTTCAAGAAAAAAAATGGCTCTGCAGTATCAATGCTCTGGTAAGATAAGAAACATCTGAGCTGGGAGGGAGTCATGTGTTCAAGGAATTGAAAGAGAAATGTTGAAAATGTGAGTTTAATTATTTCTGTACTTTCAGATGTTTTTTTTTTAAATTTTGCCTCAACTGTCTTCCTTGCTACAAATTGTTCTGTAGTCCCGATGAAGTTATATTACAGTTCCTTACATTAAAAATATGTTACACAAATATAATGCACTACAGTACCATTACTTTTCTCCTGAGTGCCAGGGAATCTCTTTCAGTGTCTAGTAATGATGACACAGTAAATGATGTAACAAAACATGCATTATTTGATGTTTTCAATGCCTAAGTGAGGTTCAAGTAACCACTATTTTGAGATCCAGTAATGTTTTTGGCTAACTACTGCTTTACAGGACAATAATTCATTTGAATAAATAATTGTTGAAAATAATAATCCTGCATGTAGTCTTGATTGTAGTGATTAGAGCAGTAAGCTTGTACAAGTTTGAATGCCTTGTCTCATTTTAAGCCAGAAAATGATAACAATTCTTAAATTCAGAAAAATCTACAGAAAAATACTTTTTAGTAGCTCTGGTTTTAAGATCTTTTCACTCAAATTAAGAAGGAAGCAAACAATGAAACAAGAATTTGACTAAACACACTGCTTTAAATAAGTATTTACTACTTATTCTAAGAGATTTTGCACTTGCACTGTCAGTGAAGACCAATATTTCAGTGGTTGCCGAATCCAGCTCTCAGATGGAACTCCATTCAGTGAGAGTAAATCAGGCATGCGATGGAGCGCAGGTGCCATTTGGGTGTGTTCGTGGCATCGTCTTGAGCGCTCATTTACATGAGTGGGCAGTTCTTTTTAAGTTAGGTCAAGTCGAGTCAAGTAAGCTTTATTTATATAGTGCTTTTTACAATTTTCATTGTTACAAAGCAGGTGTACATGAAACATATTGACTATAAGCCAATCATGAAAGTTACACAAGGTAAAATAAAAAAAAGTGAACACACACAGAATACAGATATGCACATAGGTTCATACACACCCACATGCATAAAACACAACTCCACACGCACAAATCACAATATACACACACACATACACGCATGCACACATACACGTGCACACACACACACGCACACACAGCTTGTTACATTTTAAAGTTACATTAATAAATACGAAAACTTTAAATTCTAAATCTGATAGCTTCCCTCTTTCAGCTCTGCCATCTCAGCTCTTGTCAGGTCGCCACTTCCCTCTCTCAGCTCTACCCCCAAGTCTGGGCATGGACTGCATCCTGTTCACTGCGGTAGCCTCGGAACAACGAGAAAAGAAAGCTGAGAGTAGAGTACTGTTCTACATTCTTTGATGCAGCAAGTACATCAGTTGTTGTGGGAAGTGTTCCTGGTTCCAGTTGATCTAATAAATGAAACCTAAACCCTCAGAGGATTTGTATTATGGAAGTGTAAATTTAAGATAAAAGTGTAGTGTATGTAAGGTTGCAAAGATGCTTCTTTAATCTAGATTTAAACTGACAGAGTGTGTCTGCCTACCGGACAGTACAAGGAAGACTGTTCCAAAGTTTAGGCGCTAGATAGGAAAAGGATCTACCACCTGCACTTGATTTTGAAATTCTAGGTATTACCAACTGACCAGAGCCCTGAGAACGTAGCGAACGTGAAGGACTGTAATACAAGAGAAGCTCATTCAGGTACTGAGGAGCTAAACCGTGTAGGGCTTTATAGTAATAAGTAAGATTTTAAAGTTAATGCGTTGCTTAAAAGGTAACCAGTGCAACATCGATAGAACCGGGCTAATATGCTCATACATTTAGTTCATGTAAGAACTCGAGCTGCTGCATTTTGAACTAGCTGGAGTTTTTGCAATAGGCCCACAGGGCAGCCACCTAATAGTGTGTTACAATAATCTTGTCTTGATGTCATGAATGCATGAATTAGTTTCTCTGCATCTGATAGTGACAGCATATGATGAATTTTAGATATATTCTTAAAATGGAAAAACACGGTATTACAGGTGTTGGTGACATGGCTTTCAAATGACAGATTGCTATAGAATAAAACTTTAATATTTCCTGAATAAGAAACTTAGGTTCACGGCAAGTAGATGGTGAATTAGGCCGGTATTTTTTGTTTTAGATTTTTTGGTAAATTATTTCCCCTGCTGTAACGAATTACTTTCAAGACTCAAGGAAATATCACAACGCTAGTGTTAAGGAGGAAAAGAATGACACAGATTATTTTTTTTATATTAACGTATTAACCTCCTTTTTTAGAATGGTTCTTATTCTTCTGAAGGTCCAGTAGACGCGCAGCACGCGTACTGGACATAACACGGATGGGGTTGGGTCTTCCTCCCTGGTGGGGAGCGCCTGCAAGTTCACCGCCTGGTCTCTAGGGGTCCGTGGCGGGAACTTTGGGCACGTAGCCGGGCCGGGGTCTCAGGATAACGTGAGAATCATCGGGCCCGAGTTCTAGGCAATCTGTGGACACGGAGGATGCTTGTAGGTCCCCTAGCCTCTTGGAGGTGAGCGCCATCAGGAGAGCCGTCTTCATCGTGAGGTGAGAAAGAGCAGCATCTCGAGGGGCTCGAATGGGGGCCTCTTGAGGCAAGAAGGTAGCCTTCTCACGCCGCTTAGGAACCTAATGACCAGGTCGTGCTGTCCCAGAGCCTTTCCAGCCACTTGGTCATGATGAGCGGCAATGGCGGCTACATACACTTTCAGTGTGGAAGGGGAGAGGTTACTTTCCAGTCTCTTTTGAGGAAAGGACAGCATGTTCCCGACTGAGCAACTCCGCAGGTCTACTCTTCGAGAAGAGCACCAGGACGAGAAGAGGCGCCACTTATAGGGGTATAGCCGGCTAGTGGCTGGGGCCCTAGACTGAGTGATGGTCTCAACCACCGCAGGGGGTAGGCCACTCAGGATCTCCTCGTCCCATCCAGACATGGAAGTTCCAGAGGTCTGGCCTGGGCTGCCATAACATGCCCTTCCCCTGGGAAAGCAGGTCCTTCATCAGGGGGATCGGTCAGGGGGGAGTTGTCGTCAAGAGCATTAGCTCCGAGAACCAAGTCCAGTTGGGCCAGTACGGCGCAACTAGTAACACTTGATGCTCCTCTTCCCTGACCTTGCACAGGGTCTGTGCAATTAGGCTCACTGGGGGGAAGGCGTACTTCTGCTTGACCCGCGGCCAGCTGTGCGCTAGAGCATCCGTGCCGAGGGGGCCTCGGACAGGGAGCATCATAGCGGGTAATGGGTGGTGTCCAGGGGGGCGAACAGGTTTACCTGAGCCTGCCCGAACTGCACCCAAATGAGCTGGACTGCGCGGGGGTGGAGTCGCCACTCTCCGTGAGGCGTCAACTGATGAGAGAGCGCGTCGGCTGTCTGGTTCAGGTCACCTGGTATATGTGTGGCTCGCAGGGAGCTGATCACCTGCTGACTCCACAGGAGGAGGCGTCGGCGATTCGTGTTAACTGCCATGTGCGAATGCCACCCTGTGGTTGATATACGCTACGGCAGTTGTGCTGTCCGACCGGACCAGCACATGCTTGTAATGCACGAGAGGTTGTAGCCTCTTCATTGCAAGTAGCACAGCCAACGACTCTAGGAAGTTGATATGCCAGTGCAGGCGGGGGCCCGTCCATCGCCCCAACACTGCGTGCCCGTTGCACACTGCACCCCAACCTAACCTGTAACCTTCCCGAGAGGGACCGCTGTCCGTAACAAGGTCATTGAAGACCAAGGGGTTAGGGTGCATTGGCAGAGAGGCGTAATGACCATACGCCTGATGCCGGTGTGCCACGCTCTGCAGGGAACTCGACTCTGTAGCCAGGGTTGGAGCGGTCTCATGTGCATCAACCCGGGGGGTATCACCACCACCGAGGATGCCATGTGTCCCAGGAGCCACTGAAATTGTTTCAGGGGGAGCGCTGATCAGGCAGTTCAACACTGACTGAGCGCGTTCTGTAGTCAGTCGCGCTGTCATGGAGACAGAGTTGAGTTCCATATCGAGAAAGAGGATGACCGGAGTTGAGATTCTCGTTTGACCTGTGGTCCCAATCGATCTAGGTGCCGGAGAACTAGGTCCCTGTTTGAACACAACAGATCTCGCGAGTGTGCCAAGATGAGCCAGTCGTCAAGATAGTTTAGTACCCGCACACCTCTCTCCCTGAGGGGAGTGAGGGCGGCTTCCACGATCTTCGTGAAGACTCATGGGGACAGGGACAAACCGAAAGGGAGGACACTGTTCTGATATGCCCGACCCTCGAAAGCGAGACATGAAAGTAAGCATCCTTCAGGTCGATTGCCATGAACCAATCTTGACATCTAATAGACTCCAGGATGCGCTTCTGCTTGAGCATCCTGAACGGCAGCTTGAATAGGTGCCTGTTCAGGGTACGCAGATCTAGCAACCCCCGCCTTTTTTGGGGACGATGAAGTACGGGCTGTAAAACCGTTGAACATCTTGGCTAGAGGGACGAGCACTATTGCTTCCTTCGCCAGAGGGGTGGCGACCCTGGCCCGAAGTACGGGAGCATCCTTGTGTCTGACTGAGGTTGAGAGGATGCCCCAAAACTTGTGCGGGCATCTGGCGAGTTGGATCGCAAAGCCGAGACAGATCGTATCCTGTAGCCACCGTGACTGTTTGGGAATCTCTTGTCAGGCGCCCAGGGACCGAGACCGGGGCTAGGGTTACGATCGGCTTCATTGACCTCCCAGGGGGTGGTTCGATGGCTGGCAATGCGGATCCCTTGCCATGGGGAAGCACCCGGAGAGGAGATCAGCTCTGCTGACTCACCTGCCTGGCGATGATGTAGCACAACGCACCATCGACTGAGAGTGCTGAGGGCTGCTAATTATCCTCGACATTGGGTCTCGCCGTGATGCAACGTCGAGTTGCCGAACACGGTCATGTAGAGGGTGTGCACTGTGATAAACACCCAGAGAGAGAGGAAACTCTTTCTGAGAGAGTGGGCTGTTGGAACGGGGCAGGAACTGTCCCAGACCGACTACCCAGCGATGGAATGGCTGGGGTTGGGCCCGATGGTATTCTCGATCTCCCTGGGGTCTTCCCATGAGGGCCGCTTCTGCTTTCGTCGCCGCTGCTGACTGGGTGGTGGTCTCCTCTTCGACGTCTTCTTCCGGGGCAGCCGACTGAGTGGGGGGCGCCGGAGGGCATTGAAGAGGACCAGGGCTGCTGGGAAGCAGACGGTGCACGGGACTCGACGGCCGGAGGGCGGCCGAGTCGAGGCGGGGGAGGATATGCTTGATATCCTCTGTCTGCTTCTTTACTGTCAAGATCTGCTGCTTGACAGTATCACCGAACAGCCCCCCCCCTTGCGAGATGTGTGCGCCGAGAAAGCGGACTTTCTCGGCATTACTCATCTGTGCAAGGTTCAGCCAGAGGTGTCTCTCCTGGACCACAAGTGTGGACATTGCCCGCAGCAATGTAAGCTCTCGACACCAGAGATGCCAAAACCCTACATGCTGTAGCGGTTTTAGCTAATGTTATTATATTGATGAGCAGAGCTCACCAAATATGGTTCTCCACCAGATCTTTCAAGATAATATCCATGAAATGAGTTATTTAAAACATCCATTTCAGTCAAGGAATTAGTTTAGTTTAGTTTAGTGATCAAATATACATTTCCCTTTCTGTCAGTCTCTCTGTCAGTCAGTCTTCCCTTTCTGTCAGTCTCTCAATGGGGTTTGTCTTGAGAACCTATCGTCTTCTGAGTATTTAGAAAAGGCCAATGAAAATTGGCGACTGAAATTTGCATGCCGGGCTCCTCCCCGGATGTCCGGGTATAAGAGGCAAGCCGGCGTGCTCATTCAGTCACCATTTGTTCTTCAGAGCCTAGCATCTGATGAGCGTCTTCCAGATCTTCGCTGATCTCATCCTGCTGGAAATCTACGACGTGGTGCAGCGGACGGTCCCTTCCTGCAGCAACTTTCCCCTGGGCGTCTCGGCAGTTCCAGAAGTGTGTGAGCAATTCCTGTTTTTTCTAAAAGAGCAAATTTCTCAAGCGTGGCATGTCCCGCTGTTCTCTTAGGTGCGACGCGCTCATTGAGGAAGGGGATGGACACGATGTCTGTCTCAGGTGTTTGGGTCTCCGGCACACTGAGGCAGCCTTCGTGGCTACATCTTGCCCGCACTGCGGGAGGATGCCTATCCAGACGTTGCGGTCACGGGTGGCGGTATTCTTTATGGATAAAGCCACCACCTCGTCTGTTACCCAATCCGTGATGGCAGTGACTACGGCCCTGCCGCCCGCTTCGGTTAACACCGGGGGTGATATGGGGATCACCGTGAACGTTAGACCGCCAGCCGCAGGCTCACGGACCGTTCACGCCCCGTCTCGCTCGTCTGACCATTCCTTAAAAGACGGTCCTACCCCGTCTTGTTCCTCCGTCACGTACTCAGAAGTGCGTGACGAAGATGAGATGTCGATCGTAGCATCGGAGGGCGACCTCTTGGCATCCGACCCCGATGATTCCTCGGAGCTCCCTCCCCCGGGGGGTCGAGCCCAGGAAGAAGCGGACGTTGAGATGTCAACCATGCTCTTCCGGGACGCCGCGAGCATTGGGCTGCAGTGCACAGCACTGCCTTTACCCCAGCGCTCGCAGTTGGATACGTGGTACCTGGGGTCTGAGTGCGGCTCCAAGCTGCGCCCAGCGCCGGTCCCGTTCTTCCCGGAGGTGCATAAGGAGCTGAGTAAGACTTGGAACGTGCCCCTCACGGCTCGTTCCAATCAGAAAGGCTCAGTCGCCCTTACTTCCCTCGATGGTGGGGCGGCCAGGGGCTATGTCGAGATCCCCCAGGTGGAGCGTGCTGTCGCGGTGCACCTGTGCCCGCAGACAGCGGCCACCTGGAGGGCTCGGCCTAGACTCCCATCCAGGGCGTGTAAATTTTCGGCATCTCTGGTGTCGAAGGCTTTCACGGCTGCGGGTCAGGCCGCCTCCTCCCTCCACGCCATGGCCATCCTGCAGGTCCACCAGGCCAAGGCGTTGAAGGAGCTCCACGAGTGCAAGACCGACCCAACGGTTATGCAGGAACTCCGTACCACCACCGATTTAGCTCTACGGGCGACTAAGGTGACAGCATGGGCCTTGGGTCGGGCGATGTCCACCATGGTGGTCCAAGAGAGGCACCTCTGGCTCAACCTTGCGCAGATGCGGGACGCCGAGAAGGTTCGCTTTCTCGACGCCCCCATCTCGCAGGGAGGGCTGTTTGGTGACACCATTGAGGATTTCTCTCAGCAGTTCTCGACGGTGAAGAAGCAGGTGGAGGCTATCAGACACATTCTGCCCCGCCGTGACTCGGCCGCCGTCAGGCCTTCGAGATCCCGAGCGGCGTCTGCTTCCCGGCAGCCCCGGGCCTCTTCGACTCCGGTTCCGGCTCCAGTGCCCCCTTCTCAGGTTGCCTCCCTGAAAAGGACGTCAAAGAGGAAACCGCCTCCCTGTCAGCAGCCGTCGCGGAAGCAGAAGTGGCCCTGACGGAGAGACCCCAGGGAGATTGAGACTACCACCGGGCCCGATTCCAGCCACTACATCGCTGGGTCGGATAGGGACGGTTCCTGCCCCGTCCTACCATCAGCTGGTCCCCCCTGGGGGGCCAGCGCCCACTTCCTCACAAAAAGAGTTTCCTCTTTCTCTGGGTTTTCACAGCCGTTCCCACCCTCTGGTCGACGGTGGACGGCAACTCGACGTTGCGTCATGGCGAAGCGCAATGTCGAGAATAAACACCAGCCTTCAGCACTCTCAGACAGACAGTGTGTCGAGCCGGACAATCGCCAGGCAATAAAAACAGCAGAGCCGATCTCCTCCCCGGGGGTCCTCCCCCGGCAAGGAATCCGTACTGCTAGCCATCGAACCACCCTCCACGGGGGCGATGAAGCAGATCAAACCTCTAGTCCCCCTGTCACAGTTTCTGGGAGCCTGGTCTCAGCTTCCCAGACTGTCAGGCTGGCTGAGGAAGATGATCCGTCTCGGCTACACGTCCGCCACAGTTGAGTTATCTCCCACATAGCTCTAACCGGACCTAGTGCTCCAGACGTGGTAACCCCCCCTCCGTGGGCTGTTCCGTCTGATGTATCCTCATGAATGGTTCCCACCTTGGCAACCCATGACCTCCCCAGGTGGAGTCCCACCTTGCGGTTAACTCCTGCAGTCCACTCTTCTTCCCATGAGTTCTCCCCTGTTGGTGAGACCATGTGGTGTCTCCACTACTTCCTTCCTTCGGTAGGTAGTGGCCTCTGCAGCGTTTTTCCCCAAGGGGGGAATAATGCTTACCCAGTGGCCCATACGGTGCCGGGCGGCTTCTCTCCAATTAGAGAACTAGGCCTCCGCCCGTGACGGCCAGCGATAGGGGCTTCCCAACTTTGTGTAAGCTCTGGGTCCCCCGTCCTCTCCACTGGAGGGTCATAACTTCACGCAGCGTGTTCGTCTGACTCGCCCAGGCCAGTCAACGTTGCTCTGCGGAGATTGTGATGCGGCTCAGTGCTGTGGCGTTTTCCATAGGAACCCCATTCTGTCGGTTCGACACAACGTCGAGAGACCGACAGAAAGGGAACGTCTTGTTTACGGATGTAACCTCGGTTCCCTGATGGAGGGAATGAGACGTTGTGTCCCTCATGCCACAACACTGGCCGCCCACCCCAGTGGTCGGGGGAGGATGCTTAGGCTCCTCAGACCAACAGGTGAATGAATGAGCACGCCGGCTTCCCTCTTATACCCGGACATCCGGGGCGGAGTCCGGCATGCAAATTTCATTCGCCAATTTTCATTGGCCTTTTCTAAGGAAGTCGGAAGCGATTGGTTTTCAAGGACGAACCCCATCTGTCGGTTCGACACAACGTCTCGTTCCCTCCATCAGGGAACCGAGGTTACAAACGTAACCGAGATGTTTTGTTGTCCAGGGTCACATATTATATACATTATCTCATGGCCATAAGTGACTTTACCAAACAGGATTTAGAGCAAAGGTAGCGTAAATCGAAACACAGTAAAAGCGACCAAGTCTGTGAGCGTGAATACAGAAAACCCATCACAAATGAATATATATGGTTGTTTATTAAACTCTACTCTACATGAGAAGGCAGTCTCTGAAGACCGGAGGAAGAGACGAAGTCGGAAGAGAAGAGAAGGTTTTCAGAGCAGGCTCGACATTTAACCTCATGAGAGGGCATGCCCACCTGAGTTTGAATCGACCAATCAGAGTTGAGCAGGGAAGAGGTTCTTTGTCCACTCAACAGCTAATTTGCATCTTTATGACCTCCTGGCAACTTTACAAAATATCATTCCCAATTATAACATAATGAAAAGAAAGTGTTCAATGGTCACACAATGTATATATACAAGGAGGAATTGTAAAGACAAACATTTAGATATCAAAAATGGACAGGTTTGAATTGAAAGTCATGTTTCATTCAGATGGAACGCATACAAACAAAGCCTGAATTAAACTTGTATATCTAACTGTGACAGACTAGTTAAAATGGCACGAGCACCAACACACAACCTAGATAGTTAGATATATGTATAGAAAAGGACTGTTTAATCACATAAGTTCCTATTGTCAGGGACATTTCTCTGGTTAGCCTCAGATGTTAAGTTAGAGATGAGACAGAGACTTCTCACCAGTGCTTTGAAGCTTAGGGCTTCACTGTTCTAGATTTGCTTAGGGGTCGTAAATATCCAAAAGAGAGACAAAACGTTATCAAAACCAGACCCCTGGAGCCAGGTTTTTGCTATTGTCTTTTGATGATGATAGCAATAGAAACCAGGACAAAAGGGAGTGAGGGTTGATGGCTCTTCTTTCAATGACTCCCACCATTTGGCTTATGGTAGATTCTCTACAATGCTTTGGACGGGAGTCTAGGTCGAGCCCCCCAGGTGGCCGCCACCTGCGGGCACGAGTGCACCGCGGCGGCACACTCCACCTGGGGGACATCGACAGTGCGGGCAGGACATATCCACAACGTCTGCTCCAGCGTGCTGGAAGCAGACATCGTGTCCGTCACCCTCCTCGATGAGTGTGTTGCACCCACGAGAACAGCGGGACATGCCACGCTGGAGAAATTTGCTCTTTTAGAGAAAAAACTCGAACACTTCTGGCACTGCTGAGACACCCAGGGGAAGTCGCTGCAAGAAGGGACAGTCCGCTGCATCACGTTGTAAGATTCCAGCAGTAATTCGGCATAGAGTTTGAAGTCTCGTAGTCGATCATGTGTGAAGGCTCCGAAGAACAAAAGGTGAATGAATGCAACATGCCGTCTCCCTTTAATACCCGGATATCCGGGGGCGGAGTCCGGCATGCAAATTTCATTCGCCAATTTCATTGGCCTTTTCTAAAATAGTCGGAAGCGATAGGTTCTCAAGAGCGAACCCCATCTGTTGGCTCGACACAACGTCGAGAGACCGACAGAAAGGGAATCCCAGTTTGTGGGCAGGATAATTTCTCTCTGAAGGGGAAAGGCGTAATCCTTCATCATGTTCTTGATATAGCACTCCTCCAAGACTCTCTATGCTCGCATCAACGTGTGGCATGTAAGGCTTTTGCGTATACACAAAGGCCAACACTGGAGCTTGAGTCAAGCAATCTTTGAGAGTTTGGAAAGCAGTATCACATGGAACAGTCCAATGGGACCGAAACGGTTCAGAGGATTTGTAGCAGGGCTTAATATTATTCACAGGAGAATTTCTTCTGTTCTTCTTTGAGACACCTGAAGAGGATGAATATCCCTATAGCAGTCTTTTCCTTATCGGCGTCACTCATGGGTATCTGGTAGTATCCAATCCTCAAATCTAGAACAGTGAACCATTTACTCCCAGAAAGGTTCCTTATACTGGTCTGGTACAGTCTGCTGGTTGAGCGTCCGATAGTCCACACACATTCTGACTTTCCCTGACTTTCTGCGCACCACTACAATAGTTGAAGCATAGGGACTTTGGGACTCTGATATAATGCCAACACTCTGCAATTCTTGTAGGTGGAGCCGCACATCTTCTAAGTCAGCTGGTGCCAGACGCCGAGATCTTTCCCTAAAAGGGCGGGAATCATTTAGCCTTATCTCATGGGTAGTGCTTTTGGAACACCCGACATCCCAGTCACAGAGAGAAAACACTTATTTTCTCTGCATCATTTTCTCACACAAGCACTGCTTCGCTTCTTCTGGCATTGGTGGATCTCCAAAATCAAAAGATGCAGGTGACATGGTACTTTGTTCAGGCGGTGGTTTAGAGGTGAGTTGGGGCACCAAGGACACTGGAAATACAGTACATGAGCAAGAGGAGTCCTCGCTTTAAACATACTTCTTTGGTAGAGCTGTTCCTGACAGTCACTGTGATCCGCCTGCTGGATACAACTGATGCCGAATGAACTTCAGGCCTCACCTCAAGATCATCTGAACTGGTGACACTAACTGCCACTCTATCTACTAGCACTAGAGACTCAGTCATTTGCCCTGGAAACTTAAGCAATCCAGAAAATTGCGAAACTTGATTTGGTTTCAGGACCACAGGGTTGTTCTTGACAAACCATACAGTTCTTATTCCCCCACACTTTACACTCTAGCTTTCTTTACCTTGTATTCCCCTCTTTAGAACTCAGTCTGCTATAACTCAGTCAAAATGTGAAATGACAATGGAAAAAACAAAAGTGCTGTGATAAAGCGCAAGAACCACATACAGTAATAAACAACAACACTTTCAAGATCAGTTATACACTCGAAAACTTGTGATTCAAAACACTCACGTTCTTTCTGTATAGTGTTCACATCTTTTTAAATGTGTCTCATTCAGTCCAAATACATGCAAATCCCTTGAACAGTTCAGATGTAATGTTACGCGAGTGACTCAGTTCAATAAGAGATCGCTTGTTACCGTTGGGACCCAATTCGTTGGTGCACATTAACACTCAATGAATTCAAAGTAATCCCACACGATCAACAGTCTTGGAAAGGAACTCAGTTACGTCTGTCCGATGAATCAGAACCAATATGGAGATCACTCACACCACACACACACAGCTTCTTTTCATGCGCAGCCTTGAACACGCGATCCACTTCCAATGACGAACACACGATCTGTCGGGTCCCAAGCAAATTCTGTTGACTCTCACAAGCAGTCAACAACTTCATAAAAGCAGTCACTGTCCATAACTGCGATTGTCTTGCTAGCAGCTAAACTACCATCACGCACGGCTAGACTCTGTGTAATGGATCACAGGATCGCAAAGAACTTCTGTTTTGTCCGAGTTAAGTAATAAAAAGTTGTTACTCATCCTGTTTTATATATCGACTTCCATTATTCTGTTTAACTGCTGTGTTTCACGAGTTCACCTCGCATATAATAACTACAGATGGGGACGGATAATATGCGTATTTGGCGTGTTGTCCCGGGGAGAGGGCTCCGAGCTCGGTAGTTCCTCCGAACTCGGAGCACTCGCCTCCTGTCTGGGGAGAGGGCCCCAAGCCCGGAGTGTGCCCGGACTCGGGTCGTTCCCCCCTGTTATGCTGCGCTAAAATAGGCTGATGGTAAGGAGTTGGGGTGGAGGAGGGATGCTGCGAAAATGTAGAGAGAATGAGGTAAGGCGTCTTGTCTATTTGTAGGGGGTTTTCTCCCAGGCTAATAGATTATTGGTGAGATAATCTCCAGCCAGCCGGGTTAGTTATCTGCACGTACTCCTCCTGAACTTTGTTAATAAAACATAATTTCACGAGTTCACCTCGCATATAATAACTACAGATGGGGGACGGATATTATGCGTATTTGGTGTGCTGTCCCGGGGAGAGGGCCCCAAGCCCGGTGTGTGCCCAGACTTGGGTCGTTCCCCCAAAATATGCAATTGATGTGGGACAGCAGCCGGAGCAACGCGATCCCCAAAAAGGCTGGCTTGAGGTTGATGGCCCTTGCTAGTCTGTAGGACGTGAGCGAGGCACTACTGCAGCCGTGCGGAGTCTAAAAAGGCTCCTGCGGAAGCAATACTGCTGCGGTAGTGCCGAGCAAGGATGTGGCTCCGTGGGAGATGCTGTTCTGCCCTGGGATTGAGCTCCTGGGAGAGCAGGTATTGCGGGTGCAGTGGGAAATTGATAGGAAGGCTCCTGCAAGAGTGGCACTACTGCAGCAGTGTGGAGTATAGAAAAGGCTCTGGGGGAGCGGCACTACTGCGGCAGCGCGGAGTATAGAAAAGGCTCCTGCGGGAGCGACACTGCTGCGGCAGTGCTGAATGAAGAATGGGGCTCTTGGGAGAGTGAAGGTAAGAGGAGCTGCAGCGGCCTCGGAGGAGAGGACTGGGCTCCACTGGGGCGAGCGCTGCTGCGGCAGTAATGAAGGACACTGCTGTGGCAGTGCTGAGTAAAGAAGGAGGCTCCTAAGGGAGTTAAGGCAGGGGCTGCAGCAGAGAGAGATAGAAGCATGGGACCCTGAGGGCGGTCGCTTGCGGCAATGCTGGCTTCGAGAGTGGTGTCTGCTGTAACAGTGGAGAGATAAGGAAGCACGGGCCCCTGGGGGCGGTCGCTTGCGGCGATGCTGGCTTCGAGAGTGGTGTCTGCTGTAGCAGTGGAGAGAGAAGGAAGCACGGGCCCCTGGGGGCGGTCGCTATGGTGATACAGGCTTCTTGAGTAGTGGTGTTTGCTGCGGCAGAGCACGATATGGAAGCAACTGTGGTGTCGCGACAATCTTTAGAGACTTTCGTACTATAACTCAGAGAACAGAGCATGAATTTAAATCATTTGAAGTGCTTGCGTTGAGCATAATTTTTTTTCAGTTTTTTTATTTTCAAGCACTATACAAATAAAATTTTATTTTAATTTAATTGAAGCATGGGCTGTCGCAGAGATACTGCTTCGAGTTGGGTGGTGTTTGCTGTGGTAGAGCACGAGATGGAAACCGGGCTGGTCGCTGCGGCGATACTGGCTTCGTGTTGGGTGGTGTCTGCAGGTAGGCTGAGAGGAAAGAGAAATAAGAGGAAGGAAAGTGGCCGCCAGAGCCATGTGCGGAGGGAGCCTTGCACTTGGGTCGGCTTGTTGGGCGAAGACAGATGGGAAAGTCAGGAGGGGAGGCAGCCAGGGCATGTTCCCCAAACGGAGGCAGCCTCACGTTTGTGTCACTCCTGGGGCAAAGCTAGAAGAAAATCCAGGAGGCGAGGAAGCCAGGGCCTGCGCCACTAGCGGAGGCAGCCTCACGCTAGAGTTCGACGGAGGGGCAGCGGGCCATGGACAGGGCAGAGGATTGAAAGAGATAGAGCCAAAGATAGGTCTGTGCCACCAGCGGAGGCGTGCTCGCATTCCTGAGGTGGCTTGTGGGGGTGTTGGCCAGCATGGCGCTGTCGAAAGTTGCCGTCGGGGGCTTGGCTGAGTGGAAAAGCAGTCGGGCGCTAACAGCGGTAGAGTTGGGGGTGCGGCCCGGGCTTGCCAAGGGCCTGCTACTGCAGCCTGGCTACCAGAGGCCCTTTCTCATGAGGGCAGGACCAGGGGTTTGATCGGGACGTGGTCGTGATCAAATGTGGTCTCCCTTGGCCATATGAAGTTCTGGGAACTTTGTACGCTTTTCTGGCCAGGGACCGCCCGAGAGCCCGTATGACTGACAGGTGTGCAATGATGATTCGCATGGCAAAATGTTTATGAGCATAGAAATGTCACCGAAATAACAGACCGTTGTGCGTTCACTAAGGTTTCAAAAGTTTACGACAACCATTATGAGTTTATGTCGTGAACATTGCATACTTTAAAGAATCCAGCGTTTAGTCAATCGCCATGAATTCTTATTGTCACTGATATGGCCGTGACAGCTTTTTAATTAGTTTGATGGCTTTGTGTTGTTTCCAGGCAGTCCGTTAAAGAACACAACACAAATGCCACCCAGAAGCCTTATTAATTTTAACCACTTTGAGTTAGCTGAAGTGTTTCCGGGGCAAAATGCCAAATGCATCAGACATTTAAACGACGATTTGTGAGCGTGATGTCTGATGCTGAGACTAGGTCAAATGTAATTCTTGCGTAGGTGGTACATGGGCTATGCAGACGGAGTGCAACCAGCGTGTCCATAATGCATTACTCTATGCGCGAGCAGAGAGATGCGAAGAGTGAGCATGTCACCGTCACCCAACGTTCTCAAGTATGCAATAAAATGCTGTTAAATATTCAAGTTGCTGTGCTCGTCTGTATGTGTCAAGCACGGTTTATATTCACGGAGTTATTATTTGCGTCTGGGGTAATTAACGAGATGCAGTTGTGTCCGGGTTGTGCAGACAAGAGACGAAGGAGATCTTGCGCTTAAATCACTGGTCAGATATAGTATACTGGTATATTCCGCGGTTTACATTTACTTAAATGAACTCACGCAGTCATTATATCTCAACGTGTGCAAGCTGAATAAATGACACTGACAGGTTGTAGTTCACCAACAGTCACTCTTGGAAGCGCCGTTTAGAAAACTTATGCACATGATACAGGCAGGTTGTATTTAACCAGCGGTCACTCTTGGAAGTGCCATTTACAAAAACTTACACACGTTTAATACCTTATGCACGCTGAGTGCATGACACAGACAGGTTTTAGTTAACCAGCGGTCACTCTTGGAAGCACCATTTAGAAAACTTATGCACAATGAGTGCATGATACAGACAAGTTGTATTTAACCAGCGGTCACTCTTCGAAGCGCCATTTAGCAAACTATGCACACTGAATACATGGTACGGAGGAATACATGGTACAGACAGGTTTAAGTTAACCAGCGGTCACTCTTGGAAGTGCCATTTGGAAACTTATGCATGCCGAGTACATGATACAGACAGGTTGTAGTTTACAAGCGGTAACTCTGGGAAGCGCCGTTTATATTTATTATATTCCAGTAAGCTTACGTTGGCTCACTGCCGCTCATTGAATAGTACAGACGCAGAGAAAATTGCGCCCGTGCTGTTAAGCGATGTCTCACGCTCGAATGCAGCAGTGGCGGCGTGAATTGAACAGATTTCAAAAATGGAGAGATTGCACTCATCCGACTTCTGATCCTGGAGTTAATATGAATGCTTCCATAGCCTATACGAAAATAAAATATTAACAATATCAGCAAAATGACATTGAAATTCGAGCTGATAAAAGCGGCTAAATGGACAACTAAATTAATTGTTTCACCCGAGATGATTGGTTTTACTTAGCAGAACGATATATATACAGCCATTTGTTCAAATTAACGTCAGTGCTACAAGTGAAAGGTTATAGCATGACGTGCCATTTGCCAATTGGGACGGAACTGCGAGCGAGCAGTACCAGCATTATTGTTTACAGATGTCAGCATCTGAACGCTCGTGTCCCATTAGCAGTGAGCTAGCAGGCAGCAATCGCATCATAGAACGAACAAGGTAACGAAGCGCATACATACACACGCAGGTGTGCGGAATAACTCCCAGAATCTGTGGGGAAGATGACTGAACATATTTAGCCTACTTGTACGGACCTGCGGCCCTGATGCATGGCTGCAGCGCTTTAAATCCATTAGAATCCCTTTTTAATTGCTTTACGTCTGCCCTGTACCGACGAAAATCTTCTTAGAATTTGGTTTAACATTTAGGAATCGTTTTGTCTAAACAAACAACAATCATGTAAAGCAAACAAGCTACTTTGTTTGCGTGTGCGTCTCTTATGAGAAGCGATGCTGCAAAAATGTAGAGAGGCGAAAATGTAGAGAGAATGAGGGTAAGGCATCTTGTCTATTTGTAGGGGTTTTTCTCCTGGGCTAAAAGATTATTGGTGAGATTGGTTATTGGAAGCCCGCCGGGTTAGTTATCTGATTGTGAGATTGGTCATGGAAAGCCAGCCGGGTTAATTGTCTGAATGGTGAGATTGGTCATGGCAAGCCAGCCGGGTTAGTTATCTGCACGTACTCCTCCCAAACTTTGTTAATAAAATATAATTTTGTGAGGCTTTGAGGAAATATAAAGTTGAGTATCATCAGCATAGCAGTGAAAGCAAACTCCATGTATAGTGCGAACAGCAGAGGCCCTGTGGTACACCGTACTGGACTTGCGATTTGCGTGACACCTCATTGTTTATTGCTACAAATTGAAAACGGTCGGATAAGTACGATTTAAACCATTTCAAAGCTATTCCATTAATGCCGACGTAATTTTGAAGTCTATGTAAGAGTTTGCTGCGGTCAATGGTGTCGAATGCAGCACTAAGGTCTTGCAGCACCAATAATGAGATACAGCCATGGTCAGAATACTATCCTTCCTTTTACTATCCTTTAAATTTGGTTTTCTTAAAGGGGTCATATGGCACGAATACGTTTTTTTCTGTGTCTTTGGTGTGTTATAAGTTGCCTATGCCACGTAAAATCACACTGTGTGTTGAGGTGAACAGTGACCCCTTTTGGTGCAAAGTACTACAAAGTCATTTATTGACCAGAATATGAAGCTCTGGGCTGGTCTAGTCTGGCAGAAACTTTCTTGCACTTAATGTGGCCCCTCATGGGGCTGTGACGTTTGCGAGAACCAGGAAGTAGCACGTTCAACATTGGCTATTCCATTTTAAGTTCAAAGCACAGGTGTCCTTGGTCATTGCCATGGTTGACAGGCATGAGCCTAATGGCAGCTGCGTGCACTTGACAGTAGAGGGAATGTCTGATGTTGATGCTGTTGTGGAGAGCGTGTAAACAGGCTGATGTCTGAGTTGTCTGCCCATAGTTCCTGTATGGTGTGTGGTACCATCATGTTACTTGGCTAGTGATGTGCCTTTGGCATGTATGGGAAGGAAACGTTTGGATCGTCAGCCGGTTCGACCTTGAGACTGGGTTCTCGCGACCAGCTGAGATGTCGTACCGGACCTTTGTGACCTGGCAAAGCATTTCAGACAAGTTGGCTGGCTGGAAAGGTGGAAGTTCCCGTACTTGAGCCCAATTCTATTGTAATGCTTAAAGTTTCTTAGATGCTCAAAAACAATTCAGCAGTTCTCCTAGTGAAGAGAGGGTGTGCGTCCATAGGTGATATGTACACAGGGTGTTCATGCTTGTAGAGCTGGTGGTCAAGTGCGTGGGAGCTTTGTTCCAGTCATACCTCAGTGGATGGCCGTGTGTGTGTCTCGGCCTGTTCTGGGTGGTAAGCCATCTGTTGAGATGCAGTCTGGGTGCCATGGCCGTCTGGTGTTAGTATGACTGTCTCTGTGGTCGACAGGCAGGTTGCAGGGATCTGGACGTTTTTCTCAGTAGGAGGGCATTCTGGAGGGTTATTCGTTTCTCATGCCACTCGTGGTTAGAAAGAGTCTGATTTGGGTTTTTACATCCTCCTGGTGAGGTTTCTTATGGAATCAGCTCCTTTGATATCCTCAGGATTTCTGCTGGCTCAGGCGTAGTTGCACTGTTTTGCTCTCTGGACAGGTGTCATTCATGGTGTTGAGATGAATGCCTCGATGACTGTTGGGCCGGAATGGGTCAGTGGCTCCTAGGTCACTGGCTGGGTTTCCATGAGTCTTTCGGGTCGACTGACGAAAGTGGTCTGCTCCGTGTTGTGTCAGGGCATCCTGTCTGGTGCATGTGTGATCCGGATTTCTGAGGGAGGAGAGTTCTGCCATTGAAGTATTTTTCCCTTTCAGCCTAATCTGTCTTCTGGCGTAGGCTCGGATGCTGGCTGTAGCAGATGTGTTGTAACTGCTGTAATCCGCTTTGAAAATTTCTGATTGCTGGTACAGGATGCTATGGTCCTCTAGGCCGGAGGTGATCCTAAGCAGGTCGATCTGTCTCGTGTGGTCACACTGGGCAGTGTTCATGCCTGAGATTAAATGTTTTGCAGGTAGGCGTGTGATGCCGCCTCCTGCAGTATTCAGGGTGACAGTGTTTAGTGGTGACAGCTGTCATGTTTTTGGCCTGCATGCTGGGGTCTGTGGGGGACACCCAGGGTGTGTCTGCATACTCTTCACGAGTTGGCCTATGCAGATAATAAATTAGAGCTATGTAACGATAGAGCAGGGGTATGAAGGTTATGTGTATTTATCATGCTGTCAGGGGAGAGGGCTCCGAGGTCGCTGGTTCCACCCGAACCCAGAGTACACACCCCCAAACCCCCCCAAAGAGACGAAGCAGGTAAGACGTTTGAATATTTATGGAAGAGCTCGCTATGAGCTGATAGGATGGATGTAGTGATTGCTGATGGCGGATCAGCCGGGCTTGATTATATGCTCCGGCTCCTCACAAATTTGATTAATTAAACATCATTTCATGAGTTCGCTCCTGTGGGAGAGGTGACTGTGTGGCTGCGGAGGATAGAAGTGCTGCCCCAGAGGGTGCTGCTAAGGCTGCGGTGGTAGAGAGGCGGCTCCTGCTTGAGTGACGCTTGCTGAGGTTGTGGAACCTGGAGATGCTGACTCCGGCTGGATTGTATAAGGCTGTAGTACTAGAGATGCGGGATCCTGCTGGAGTGGTGCTTGCTGATGTTGCTAAAAATGGAGATGCTGACTCCTGCTGAAGCGTATAAGGTTTTGGTGATAGAGAAGCGGACTCCTGATGGAGGTTTGGTTGCTGAGGCAACTGACAGTAGAGGTTCGGGCTCCTGGTGGATAGGGTTGGGTATAATTTTGTTTTTTTCCGATGCCGGTGCCAAATCAATACTTTTAAAATGGTACTGGTGCCTAAACATCGGTGGATGACATTAAAGAACAAAATGTTAAATTAAAAAATATTTATTAAGTAATAAAAATTATACAACAAATTCACAATTAAAGTTTTAAGTGAATGTGTAATGAGCATGGACACAAAGATTGCTAGACACTATCATTGCTAGAAAGATGTTATAGTGTATACTGTTTACCCTCCAGCTACAACTAAATGCTCACCATAGTTGTATCAAATAGGGGCAAAAAATGCTATGAATATTGTAACAAAGTTCAATGTAGGGAAGGAAGGAGGCGGGAACCGGCGAACATTCATAAAACTTTAATTCAAAAATAAATAAACAATAAACAGCAAATAACAGGCCGGCAGCCACCTCACGGTCGACAGCCGGCCACACGAACACATAAACAAACTTAACCTATTTCCGGGCACGGTCCTCTCTCGTCGGCAGTCCCGTTGCTCGTCCTCTTATGCTCCCTAGCTCCCCGTGAGGCATGTGGGACCGGTGCGCGTACAGCTGATACTCATTATCACTCACGCCACCGGCCCCGCCTTCCTGCCCCACGGCTCTCGTCCCGCCTTCCACGCTACAAATATATCAACAGATTAAGTCCATTTACAGAGAGCCTTCTTGGCTACATTACATGTGCATTATTTTAAAAACAGACATTATAATAAATAAGTATGCCTATACATGCAGTCAGAGTAAAAAGCTTGACATAATGCATGTCTATCAGACTGACAGATAGTTGCTATAAGGTTTTAGCACGTTCACTACTCTGTCTCGCTTGTCTTTCTTGTCAAATGCGTTACTGTGTTAAGAATGAGCGCCCATTGATTTTAAACACGCGCAACAGTTTTATTGTGATCACTTGCATTACAGACGCGTCATGTGTGTTTCGAATTAATGTTAGTTTCACTTTAAAACTTGCCTTATGTGGCGGTTGAAGTTAAAGACCCGGTTATGAATGCTGAATTCGCCGAGATGGAGGGAGGGAGAGTGCGCGTTAAAACTGTCTTTCACTATGATGAATCCACTGGTCATTTGTGATCCGTTTAACCATTGTATAAGATGTGATGAATTTGTATTATCAGAGCTTTCCTACTTTAGTTCACGTTAAAATAAAAAATGGCTCAATCGACGGCTCAGTCAGCATTTAAGTGGCACAGAAATGAGGCAGCGAAATCTGCATATTGATTCGGTCCAGTTACATACCGGGCACCGGGTTTCGGTACACAACCCTACTGGTGGAGCATTGCTTGCTGAGGTTGTGATTGTAGAGCTGCTGGTTCCTACCGTTCGCAGCAGTGAAACTATCCTTTGAAGAAGAGGCGTCTGCTGAGGCAAAGCACTAGGTGGAAGTGCAGGCCTTTGCGGAGGCGGTCGCTGCGGCGATACTGGCTTCTGGATGAATGAAGTCTGCTATGGCAGGGCACGAGATGGAAGCGTGGGCCCCTGCGGAGGCGGTCACTGCGGCGATACTGGCTCCTGGATGAATTAATTCTGCTGCGGCAGGGCACGAGATGGAAGCGCGGGCCCCTGCGGTGGTGGTAGCTACGGCGATACTGGCTTCTGGGGGAGTAGAGTCTGCTGCAACGGAGAGTAGGTTGAGTCGCGAACCCCTGCAGAGGCGATTGCTGTGGAGATGCTGGCTATTAAAGGCCAGGGGCCTCATTTATCAAAAGTGCGTAGAAAAGGTTCAATATTTTGTCGTACGAATGAAATTTAGAACTTGTGTAAGTACAAAAAAATCTGTATTTATCAAACGCGTGCACGCACTTCTTACGCACATGAGTAAGCAATCATTGTTGATAAATCCCACATGTGCGCAAGTACCAAGCTCGTTCACGGTCATTAGCATTCGGAAACGCCTCCAATTTACCATATATGGTGACAACACCTCACTTATATAAGTCATGTGATTGTTTATTCCCCTCACCGCGAGCAAAGAAGATAAACTTTACAGACACAGAAATGGAGGTACTTGTAAATGAAGTTGAATCCAACCAAAAAATATTGTTTGGTTCACTCAGTGCAGGAGGAATTACAAAAAAAGCAAAAAGTGCTGCATGGGAGAGGGTCAGCAATGAGGTTAATTCCATTGGGTCTAAGGAGTGAACTGTCGCAGAAATAAAAAAAATGGTTTGATATAAAAGTATTGGCTAAAAAACGAGTCACAGCACACAGACGAGAAGTGTGCGCAACTGGGGGAGGACAGACAACAACGGAACTTTCCCTCTTGGACAACCGCATAGCCAGCATCATCGGCGACACAGCCCTGTCCGGGATTATTAAGGGCGGTGACACTGACGCTCTCGAAACCACACAAGCAGGGCCATCTAACAACCAAAATGAAGGTAAACGAAACCAACTGAAATAGTCTACTGTTTTCAAACATTTTATTTCAATTTGTGAAGTTCTACTGAAACCATTTGTTTGTTGGATAAACTCGATTAAATGAATGTGAACATGTGTGTCCCAAATATAGCGAGACCCATGGTGCCGGAGGAACTTGAGGAGACGGGACCGTCCATTGCCTCATCCATAGCCCCTTCCATGCACCATGCCCCAAGAGTGCGAGGCAGTGCTGCAAAACCAAGAGGAAACGACAAAAGCCATCAATGACCTAAAGCAGGGGTCACCAACTAGCGGACTCCAGTCTGAATGCGGACCACGAGATGCGTCCGTCCGGACCTCAAAGCCTTTTGATGTAATAAATAAATGAACGCCTAACATTATTTTCTAATGCAATCAAATTTACCCAAGGCACATCAAGGTCCGCTCAGTAGCAGTTTGGGTCCTACGGCACCATGGACAGTTAACATTTGCGCACTGTTGCTACGTTCAGACGTCGATGAGTGAAGAGAGCCGAGACAGACTCGCTGCACAGCGCGCAGACAGATGTAACTGTCAGTGACTGAAAAACAATATTCAAAAGTTAGAAAAGTTGACGCTGAAAACCATGTTTTCCGAGATGAATGGGTCGAAAGATTTGCCTTTATTGTTCCTGCATCGACATGCACGAGGCCGGTTTGTCTCATTTGCTTGGAGTCTGTTGCGGTTGTCAAAAGTGGAAACGTTAAATGGCATTATGAAACTAGACATAGACACTATGAAGAAACTTGCTCGCAGCAGTCCGAGGTAAGGACACAGGAAATATATCATCTCAAAGCCCAGTAGGAGCGATCTACACGGGTCCTCCCTCACTCACTTACCGCCAAACAACAAGCATATCGTCGCTGTCGGATGGAAAGCTCCTATGTCCAAATTTGGTCAATGTCATATTTTTTCACAAATCGATGCTATTGGTCAGTCCCCATGTGGGTCTGTTATTTTTACAAATTATTAACCAATCTAAAGTGTTGAAAATAGCTTGAGAGCAAATCTCTTAACTCCATTGGAAACTTCAACTGTCTGAGAAGTCTCGTAACTCCACCTCTTCTTCACTCCGAGGAGCTTCTCGGCATTACGTCTCCTGATTGAGAGTTTTTTTTAGACAATAACGAGTGAAAATAGTTAGGTTAGAGGCATTTGAGTAGGCCTGTTTTAAAATGGTTAGCTGTAATGCTTCGGTGCAGAAGGAAGCCCGTGAGCCACAAAGGTAAGTTTGCGAGCAGATTCCGCTAATTTCCGCCTATTAGACAGCCTAGTCAGCTCATCTTTTTTTGTATTACATCACTTATAGTTCTTAAACCTTTAAAATAGAGTTTAGGAAGATGTATGTAACCACAGTCGTTAGCTTTGGTTAACAATTGAAGCCTTTTCTCTTGTCAAGAGGCTCAACGCGACCGCCTATTTTATTTGCGCGCAGATTAATTTCCGCCTATATTAGACAGCCTGTTTAACGTTTTATTTTGGTATTGCATCACTCATAGCTCTAACGTTTAAAATAGAGTTTAGTAAGATGTATGTAACTACAATCATTAGCTTTCATTAGCTCTTAAAGCCTTGTCTCTTGTCAAAAGGCTCAACGCGACCGCAGACTTTGATGAACACTGCTGGCAGCAGCGACGTCTGTGTCCGTACCATTCTTATCAATGACAGCGTAATCTCGTATCTCCCTGCTCCCAAGTCATAAACCTTGTATCTCCGATTAAACATGGTTTTGGGGAAATGTTGTCTTAATGTTGGTACACAACAGTATATGATAGCAATATAAGGTATAATATCAACTTTAACGATACAATGTTTAATAACTAAAAAATATGCAGTTTTTTTAACTTCCTGAAACATAATGGTTTTGGAGATGCGAGGATTCCGCCCGACAGCGACGATATAAATGTTCCCTAAGAATACAGTGGATCTTAGGAAAACATAACAAGCCCTTTACTGATGGGAAAATAGTAAAAGAGTGCATGGAGGCTGCGTGTGAAACACTTTTAGAAGGAAAATAAAGACATGAACTAAAAGAAAATATTAAACAAACACCCCTTTCAGCTGCACCAGCCACAAGAAGAGCTGAAATGTTATCAGAGGATGATCAGTCACAACTTGATGCTGCTATTTGTTAATCTCAGTTCAGCAGAAAACGTCTTGGTTACGGATGTAACCTCAGTTCCCTGATGGAGGGAATGAGACGTTGCGTCGAGCCGACAGATGGGGTTCGCTCTTGAAAACCTATCAACTTCTGACTAGTTTAGAAAAGGCCAATGAAATTGGCGAATGATATTTGCATGCCGAACTCCAACCCCGAATATCTTGTATGTATAAAAGGGAGATGGCGTGCTGCATTCATTCACCTTTTGGTCTGAGAGCCTGAGCAGCCCTTGACCGCTGCGGCGGGTGGCCAGCGTTGTAGCAAGAAGGACACAACGTCTCGTTCTCTCCATCAGGGAACTGAGGTTACATCCGTAACCAAGACGTTCCCTTTCTGTCGGTCTCTCGACGTTGTGTCGAGCCTCTGGCCGATCCTTGCGCAGATGAGTAACGCTGAGAAGGTCCACTTTCTCGACGCACCCGTCTCGCAAGGGGGGGGGCTGGTTGGTGTTACTGTCGAGTGAGGCCTCCCCGGAGGATTCTCGGCAGTAAAGAAGCAGTCCTCCGTGCCGCGACTCGGCCGCCTCGGCCGTCGAGTCCCGTGCAATGTCTGCTTCCCGGCAGCCCTGGTCCTCTTCGACGCCCTCCAGCTTAGGTGTCCCCCCACTCTGGCGGCCCCCCCTGGAGGCGACAGTGAAGAGGAGACCATCGCCCCATCAGGCCGCGGCGGAGCGGCCCTCATGGGAAGACCTCAGGAGGATCGAGGCTACCATTGGGCCCGACCCCAGCCACATCGCTGGGTAGTCGGATAGGGACGGATCCTGCCCCGTCTCTCCATCTGCTGGCCCCCTCCGGGGGGCTAGCGCCCACTTACTCTCTAAGGAGAGTTTCCTCTCTCTCAGGGTTATCACAGCCACTCCCACCCTCTGCACGACGGTGAACGGCAAACTCGACGTTGCGTCATGGTGAAGCGCAATGTCGAGTATAAACACCAGCCCTCAGCACTCTCAGTCAGACAGTGCGTTGAGCTGCGCAGTCACCAGGCAGGAAAATCAGCAGAGCTGATCTCCTCCCCGGGGGACCTCCCCCGGCAAGGAATCCGTATTGCTAGCCATCGAACCACCCCCCGGGGGGAAGATGAAAAAGATCGTACCTTTAGTCCCGTCTCATTTCTGGGAGCCTGTCCGGCTTCCCAGACTGTCAGGCTGGCTAGGGAAGACGATCCGTCTCAGCTACGCAATCCAGTCGCCTCACGCCCGTCAAGTTCAAGGCGATGTACCTCAGTCAGAGGATATTCCCGTACTTCGGGCCGAGGTCGCCACCCTTCTGGTGAAGGGAGTGATCAAGCCCATCTCACCAGCCGAGATGTGCAACGGGTTTTACAGCCTGTACTTCATTGTCCCCAAGAAAGGCGGGGGGTTGCGCCCTATCTTGGGTCTGTGTGTTCTGAACAGGCACCTACACAATAGCTGCCTTTCAGGTTGATCACACAGAAGCGCATCCTGACGTCCGTCAGGTGTCAGGACCGGTTCATGGCAGTCGACCTGAAGCACACGTACTCATGTCTCGATCCTCCCTCGACGTCGGCCGTTCCGACGGTTCGCGTTCGAGGGACGGGCATATCAGTACAGGGTCCTCCCCTTCGGTCTGTCCCTGTCTCCACTAGTCTTTACGAAGGTCGTGTAAGCCGCCCTCCTTCCCCGTTGGGAAGGGGGTGTGCGGGTACTAACTATCTCGACGACTGGCTGAAGTTTTGGCACACTCTCGAGATCTGTTTTGTACACACAGGGACCTGGTGCTCCGGCACCGAGATCAGTGGGGCTACAGGTCAACTGAGAAAAGAGCAAGCTCTCCCCGGTGCAGAGCATCCTCTTTCTCGGTATGGAACTCGACTCTGTCCTCACGAGCAGCCCCGCTCACCCCCCGGGGGGGCACGAGACCCGCAACGAGGAGGCCCGCACCCTCGCGGCCTCCCAGAGGCAGCGCGACTGACTAGCGCGCTGATCAGTGTTGAACTGCCTGAAGATCAGACAGTCAGCGGTCCCCCTGTAACAAGAGGCTCCTGGGATACATGGTATCCTCGGCGGGGGTGGTCCCCCTCGGGTCGATGCACATACGACCGCTCCAACACTGGCTGCAGAGTCAAGTTCCTTGGAGAGCGTGGCACACCGGCAGCAGGCGTATGGTCACACGCTTTTCTGCCGACACACCCTAACCCCCTGGACTCCATGACCTTCTTGCGGACAGGGGTCCCCTTTGGGATGCCTCCCTGCAAGGTTGGGGTGCCATGTGCAACGGGCAAGCAGTGTCGGGGCGGTGGACGGGCCCCGCCTGCGTTGACATTTCAACTGCCTAGAGTTGTTGGTTGTGCTACTTGCATTTAGGAGGCTACTACCTCTCGTGCAGGGAAGCACGTGCTGGTCCGGTCGGACAGCACAGCTGCTGTGGCGTATTCTTCCACTCACAGCAGCTAACATGACTCGCCCGACGCCTCCTCCTCTGGAATCAGCAGGTGATCAGCTCCCTGCGAGCCACACACATCCCAGGCGTCCTGAACCAGACAGTCGATGCGCTCTCTCGTCAGTCGACGCCTCGCGGAGAGTGGCGATTCCCTCCCCGCGCAGCCGGCTCATTTGGGGCAGTTCGGCCAGGCACAGGTGGTCCTGTTGCCTCCCCGGACTCCTCCCATTGTCCGCTTTGGTACTCCCTGTCCGAGGTACCCTCGGCATGGATGCCCTTGCGCACAGCTGGCCGCGGGACAAGCGGAAGTACGCTTCCCCCCAGTGAGCCTCATTGCACAGGTCCTGTGCAAGGCCAGGGAAGAGGAGCATCAAGTGGTACTAGTTACGCCCCTTTGGCCTAACCAGGACTTGGTTCTCGGAGCTGAGGCTCTGACAACAACTCCCCCCTGGCCGCTCCCCCTGGCGAACAGCTTCCCCAGGGGAAGGGGCAAATTACGGCATCCCAGGCAAAACCTGGTCTCCATGTCTGGACGGGACGAGGAGATCCTGAGTGACCCACCCCCAGTCCGGTTGGGACGTCACTCAGGCTAAGGGCTTCGGCCACTGGGCGGCTATACGCCCATAGGTGGCGCCTCTTCTCGTCCTGGTGCTCTTCTCGCCGAGAAGACCCGCGGAGTCGCTCGGTCGGGTACGAGCTGTCCCGTCCTCAAGAGAGCGGGGGACAGCTCGTACCTCTCCCCCTCCACACTGGGAATGTATGTAGCCGCTACGGCCGCTCATCATGGCCCAAGTGCTGGGTAGCCTCTGGGACAGCACGGCCTGGTCATTAGGTTCCTAAGGGGCGCGAGAGGGTGACCACCTTTCCGTGCTCCTTACCCTCTTGCGACCTAGGTGGCGGGCCCCAAGAGGCCCCGCCCCCTTCGAGCCTCTCGGGATTGCTGCTCTTTCTCAGTCTTGATAAAGACGGGTTTTCCGCATGGCGCTCACCTCCAAGAGGATAGGGGATCTGCAAGCACCCTCCGTGTCCACAGATTGCCTACAACTCCGGGTTTAGATTACTTAAATTCTCATGTAATCTTGAGACCCCGCCCCGGCTACGTGCCCAAGGTTCCCACCACTCTCCCGAGAGACCAGGTGGTGAACCTGCAGGCGCTCCCCACCGGGGAGGAAGACCCAACCTATCCGTGTTGTGTCCAGTACGCGCACGGCGCCTCTACTTGGACCGGACCCAGAGCCCAGAAGCTCTGAGCAGCTCTTGTCTGTTTCGGAGGTCAGCAGGAGGGCTGTCTCCAAACAGAGGTTGGCGCACTGGATCGTGGATGCCCTCGTTAGGGCATACCGATCTCTTTCGCCCCTGCCCGTTGGGGGTGAGGCTCACCCCTCGTGACTGGCTCAGGGCGCCTCTCTGCCAGACATCTGCATAGCTGCGGGTTGGGCTATGCTTAACAACTCCGTGAGGTTCTAATACCTACACGCGGAACCGGTGTCAGCCCGCATCCTGGCATCTGAAAGCTGGACTTGCCAAACACTGCCTTAACACTGGTCTACACTGACAACGTGACCAGAACGAAAGGGGGGTAGCCGAGCACCAGCAGAAAACGGCTCTTACCACTGCCCGAGGTCAGACGGCACCACCAAAACTCCAACTCCACGCCCTACACCACTCACCAGTACTTCAATGAAAAACACCGGAGCGTGACACCTGCTTTTGCCCAGTAATCACTGCAGAAAATGTGAAGGCCAGAGAGCATGCTGCACCCGGCAAGCTACACAAGAGGAACGTGATGTGGGTGACAAGATTGTGTATCCTAACTTTGCCCAGATACAGGAGAAGTGGGCGGGGGGGTTAGCTAGACAACGCCACTCCCCATGACACAGCACTACAGGCATTTGCATGGAAGCCAATCGTGCCATCCCACCTGCTGTTTCATCCAGGACTGCTGCCGGGCATCTCAGTGGAGACAGGAAACACCCGAACCAACCTGTTGCAAGAACCAGCAAACAGGTGCAGGGCTGCTCTCCCTTGATGTCCAAGCAGGATGGAAAAGATGAAAAGGTACCCAAGTTGAGACAATGCCCGACCAATTGGGAACATTCTCTGCCTGTATGTCAAGATGCTGGGGACCAATAGGAAACGCCAGTCATCCCGCCATCATGATCCAACTATCCATCGTCAGCTGAACTTTACACTCAAACTTCAGCGCCCGAAAAGGGGGAATATGTAGAGAATTTAGCATAAGCCAAATGGTCGGAGTCATTGAAAGAAGAGCCATCAACCCCCACTCCCTTTTGTCCTGGTTTCTTGTCAGGCCTCGGGCTTTAGTCTCTGCCTGTTTTGTTTTCTGTGATGTTTTGTCTGTGTCGAGCACATGGTTGAGTTACCGCTCACCATGCACTCGGTCTGTGTATGCCCCGCCCCCTTGTTTTCCCCACTTTTTCCTCTCGCACCGGTTTCTCCTTTCCCTCATCACAGTTCACCTGCTTCCACTTCCCTGTTAATTATTCCCTTATTTAAACCTCCTCTGTTCGGCCGCATGTTGTCAGATCATTAGATTGTCTAGCTTCCGTGACCTCATGTCTTGAGAATATAGTCTTGTCTTGGGAATTTAACTCTTGTCTTAGGAAAATAACTCTTGTCTTGGGAATATAACTCTTATCTTGGATGTACACTCGGATCTTGGATTTATACTCTTGCCTTGGAAGACCTCTGTTCTAGACTGTCTTTGGGGATTACTAATTATTCTAGTTTGCACATTTACCTTGTCCAGGCTCCAGCGCTGTTAGTATCCTGCACGGTGCTTCTATGTCCCTACAGCTGCCCGGACGACCTCGCCTCCGTGGCTCTTCTCGAGTGGATTGTCTCGTCAGATCTCTTCTTCCAGTTCCAGCGACGAACTACTGGGGAACCTGCTGATCGTTATCCGCTGGTCGCCCATGGTCGCAGATTCTCTGCCTTCTCCGTGATCGGGCAAGTTGTTGATCGGGGATTTATTTCGTTCTCTCACTCTGGTGGCATTTCCCACGCCGCCTTCAGAAACTCTCCCTCACGGACGGTCGAGAGGCAGGACGATATTTTGCTCCTGGGACTCTTCCTCTTGTGGATTACTCACGCCGCCTTTTGAATCTCTCCCACACGGACGTTCGAGAGGCGGGACAATCTATTGCTCCTGGGACTCTTCCTCTGGTGGATTACTCACGCCGCCTTTTGAATCTCCCCTCACGGACGTTGAGAGGCTGGACTATATTTTACTAGCGAATATCACTCTTTTATTACAGACGAACTGAGATCATCCAATCTTGTTTTTTCGGCCGAGCGCTCGAGCCTCCTTATTAAGACTTTCAGGGTTGAGCTGTGTGTGAGACTGCTTGCACGGTGGTGTTTTTTGTTTGATTCTGGTCTCTGTTGAGTTCCGATTGAACTAATTAAAAGAAGTGTGTATCCTGCATCTGACTCCGGTGTCTGTCATAACAGTTTCTTTTGCTATCATCATCAAAAGACCATAGCAAAAACCTTGCTGAAACGTAGCCAGGAAAAATAATCAGGAAAAAGTTTTGGTCACACTTCAGTGTAGGGGGCAATTCTCGCTATTAACAAACCATTAACTATGACTTTTCCCCCAATTAACTCTTAATTTGTGGCTTATTAATAGTTAGTAAGGTAGTTACTAGGTTTAGGGATTGGGTAGGATTAGGGATGTAGAGTATGGTCGTGCAGAATATGTGCTTTATAAGTACTAATAAACAGCCATTATGCCAATAATAGGCATGCTAACAACAACTAGTTAATAGTGAGAATTGCCCCCAATACTGAAGTGTTGCCGTTTAAGTTTTTTATGACAGTATGTTTTATGAAAGTTTTGAAGAAGCACCAACCTCCATAAATTTTAAGGCATTACAATAAGCTTGTGTAGCTGGATAAAACATTATTTTATTTTGTGAACTTTAGTCAAAACTTGTTCTTAAATGTTATAATGTTTCCATGTTAAACAGTGGTTATGTATTGATGAAATGTATGTTATGTATGAGATAGGAATCAAGCATGCAGATGTTGTTTCCGTCAGGGCACAGAATAGCGGTGCACCTACAGCTTTGCCCTGCAGTTTCTATAGGCACTCTCCAGAAGCACATTGAATGCTGATGGGCTTAGGTGTAGTGATGGGAAGTCCGGCTCTTTTCTGCGAACCGGTTCTTTCGGACAGTTCGTTTCAATGAACCGGTTCAAAAGACCGGTTCACCGATTCTCTTACGCTCTGACGTTAGTGATGTAATGACGTCACTCGCCCTGACGAAACGCGTCAAGT
Source organism: Triplophysa rosa (assembly GCF_024868665.1). Classification (NCBI taxonomy): domain Eukaryota; kingdom Metazoa; phylum Chordata; class Actinopteri; order Cypriniformes; family Nemacheilidae; genus Triplophysa; species Triplophysa rosa. Next base: position 18,112,429 of record NC_079896.1, on the reverse strand, counting down.
CTATCATCCCTACCGGCTGGGATGAAAATACACTCGGCACATTCAAATATAAACCAAAACCTGTAATCATAACTTCTGTCAGTTAACATATCACGTCATGATCTGTTTATTACATATACATTTTGCAACTAAAGCACCCAAATAGGCAAAGTAAGTGCAGCAAACTATGACATTTTAAGTCTTAATTAAAGATAAAAACTAAAGTGAATAATTAATCTTCATCAGCATTTTACAGAAACTATATGATCCATGTATAATTCAATACGATTTATGTGTTATTAAATAAACTTACGCTTTGCCAGATTGCTCCATATATTTTAAGTCCTTGGTTCACGTGCACTCGTAACACTGCGCTCTGTGTCCACACTGTTCTGTAGCCTCACGGTGAATCACACATGCTCACTAGCTAAGCTCATCGGTTCTCACTCAGTCGGAACGACTCGGACGTGACCGAAAGAAGCGGCTCTTCGGTTCGTGTACTGCTGAATCGAAATCTGTTGCTAACCGGCTCTTGACTTGAGAACGAGAACCGCTCTAGCAGTGGCATGAACGTAAACGGCGCTGCACATTGGTTTACTTACAGTGATAAGGCAGTAATAAAGTCCTAAACATCTTTCCAATGTGTTTTATAGTATCACACCTCTGTTTTATAAAAATATCTGACTTAGACGCTTTTTATCTGCTTTAAAATTACACGCATGCGCAGTATCATCGGTTCTGAGTGGGATGTGACCGAAAGAAGCGACTCTTCGGTTCGTGTACTGCTGAATCGAAATCTGTTGCGAACCGGCTCTTGACTCGAGAACGAGAACCGCTCTAGCAGTGGCATGAACGTAAACAGCGCTGCAGATTGGTTTACTTACAGTGATAAAGCAGTAATAAAGTCCTAAACATCTTTCCAATGTGTTTTATAGAAAAATATCTGACTTGGACGCTTTTTATCTGCTTTAAAATTACACGCATGCGCAGTGTCATCGGTTCTGAGTCAGACGTGTCCGAAAGAAGCGGCTCATCAGTTCGTGTAGGCTACTGCTGAATAAAAAGCTTTTGCAACCGGTTCGTGTCCGAAGAACCGGCAACCGGAATCCGCTTGCTTCTCGCACATGATGATTACGTCATGTTTAGATTTATATAATCTTGTTTAGAAATTAAATAAAATGTTCATGAAAACACAATGGATTACTTTTGAAACAAATAAATGTTTAGTTTATTATTTTAACAAACAATTATTTTTAACATTTACAATAATTAACATGAAAGCACAACTGCACAAACGTTTTCTGTAATGCATTTTAAGCAACATTAATATAAAGAATATGTTTGTACAAATATTTATGACTATTAAAAAGTGTGATCTGTGTTCAAATGTTTATGGTCTGTGGACGATGCAGTAAACATGGGACTGCATTACATCCTACAACACCTAGACAGACCAGGGACTTACGTCAGGATCCTGTTTGTAGACTTCAGCTCGGCCTTCAACACCATCATCCCGGACCTCCTTCTGCCCAAGCTTACCCAGCTCTCTGTGCCAACCTCTACCTGTCAGTGGATTATTATCTTCCTGTCGAACAGGCAGCAGCTAGTGAGGTTGGGAAAATTTAAATCCAGCACATGTACCATCAGCACCGGAGCTCCTCAAGGATGTGTTCTTTCTCCACTGCTATTTTCACTCTACACAAACAAATGCACCTCTACAGACCCTTCTGTCAAACTCTTGAAGTTTGCAGATGACACCACAGTCATTGGCCTTATTCAAGACGGTGATTAATCTGCTTACAGAAAGGAGGTTGCTCAGCTGGCTCCCTGTGTAGTCAAAACAACCTAGAGCTGAATGCATTCAAGACATTGGAGATGATAGTGGATTTCAGAAGGAACCCTCCATCACTTCCTCCCCTCACCATCCTGGACATCACTGTGGATACTGTGGAGTCATTCAGGTTCCTGGGCTCCACCATCTCTCAGGACCTGAAGTGGGAGTCCCATATAGACTCCATTGTAAAGAAGGCCCAGCAGAGGTTATACTTCCTCCGTCAATTGAGGAAGTTCAACCTACCACAGGAGCTACTGACCCAGTTCTACTCAGTGGTCATTGAATCTGTTCTGTGCACTTCAATTACTGTTTGGTATGGCTCGGCCACCAAATCAGACCTACGAAGACTACAACAGACAGTTCGTAGTGCTGAGAAGATTATTGGTGCTCCTCTGCCCACACTTCAGGACCTGTACGATTCCAGAGTGAAAAACTGGGCAAGAAAAATCATCATTGACTCCACACACCCAGCACACAAACTTGTTGATCTGCTGCCCTCTGGCCGGCGCTTTAGAGCACCAAACACCAGGACTTCCAGACACAGAAGCATCTTCTTCCCCCAGGCAATCTCCCTCCTAAACAGATAACTGCTCCTTATGTCAACATTCTACCTGTTTCGGCCACCAGAGGCCCCCATTGTGCTTTTGTTTGGTTCCTTTGTTCCCTTCGTTTTTAGTTATTGGGTTCACCTGTGTCTTGTTTTCCACCAGTGTATTTAAGCCCTCTGTTTTCTTTTGTTCTTCGCTCCGAGTTTGAGTTTGAGTAACCCTTACCCGTGGACTTCTTTGTGGAACTGTGGACTTCTTTGTGGAACTGTGGACATTATCCTTTTGGAAAGTACCCTTTTGTGTTTTCCTTTGAAAAACACTTTTTTGATTTTTGGACCTTGTTATTGGTTTCCTGAGTTTTTTCCATTTTTACTTTGTGCATTTTCTACCTTTTTTGTGAGGAATTATTTTTGGTTGTCTGAAGGATTTTATATTGGTCCAATAAACTGCTTTATGTGACTTACTGTGTCTGCCTTACCTTCTGGGTTCAACCCTCCTCTAGTGGCTAAACCGGTTAAGTGACGGTTTCTAACATCGGAGACCCGAGTTCTAGGCTGGGTCCTGACAGAAACTCGGAGCCACGATGAACCCAGAGGCAGCCAGTACCCAGGATGTCATTGCCACGTTGTCTCATCATGAGGGGGCAGTCCAGCGTCATGAAGCCATGCTGGCTCAGCAAGAGGCCTTAATGGCGAAACACTCGCAACTTCTGTCGGAGATGCTGGCATCCATAAGACAGATGTCTGATCGACTTCCCCACGCAGCTCCGGCCGCCTCAGCATCGGCAAATCAAGTCCCCATGGCAGCTAACCCTCTGGCTGAGCCCCGTCTTCCACCTCCTCAACGATTCTCAGGTGACCCGAGTTCTTGCAAGGGGTTTTTAACGCAATGTGCTCTCTCCTTTGAACTACAGCCCTCCTCCTTTCCCACGGACCGGGCTAAGATGGCCTACATCATCACCCTGCTGTCCGGGAGAGCACTGGACTGGGCCACTGCGGTGTGGGAGGCCCAAAATTCCTGCTGCACCAGCTATTCTGCCTTTTTGGGAGAGTTTAAGAGAGTCTTCCAACACTCGATCAGTGGCTCGGAGGCGTCCAAACAGCTTCTGACTCTCCAACAGGGCCGTTGCAGTGTGACCGATTATGCCATCCAATTCCGCACGGTCGCAGCAGGGAGCGGTTGGAACGATGAGGCGCTCAGGGTATGTTTCCTGAGGGGTCTCTCCCACGCCATTCAAGATGAGCTTGCCACACGGGAGCCGTCTGATGATCTCGAGTCTCTTGTCAAGCTGGTCTCGTGCATCGACAACCGCCTGAGAGAGAGAGAACTCAGTCGCAGGCCTCTCTGTCCCTTCCAGTCCAGCCCCAGCTCCGAGTTCCCACCTCCGTTCCCACCAGCTTCTCCAGAGCCCATGCAGCTAGGGGCACCCGCATCTCCCAGGCCGAAAGGGATCGCCGGATGAGAGAACGCTGTTGCCTGTACTGTGGCAAACCGGGCCATCTCCGCTCTGCCTGTCCCGAGCTCCAAGGAAACTTCCCGTCCCGTGCAGCCCAGGGAGGACTGTGACGGGGAACATAAACTCCTCCCAGCCATCCAACTCCCGTTTGCTTATAGCAGTCACCCTTTCCTGGGACCATCGAGAGCTACCCCTTCGAGCCTTGGTAGATTCTGGGGCCGCGGGAAATTTCATGGACTGTACCTGGGCGAAGAAGAAAGGCATTCCCTCGGACTCTCTAGCCACTCCATTGAGGGTCATGGCGCTGGATGGGAGACCTCTGGGACCGGGGTTAGTTACCCAAGCTACTGCCCCTCTAGGGCTGGCAGTTTCCCAACACCAGGAAGTGTTAAGCTTTCACATCATTCGTTGTCCTGAGTTCCCCCTCATCCTAGGTTACCCCTGGCTCCACGACCACAACCCTTACATCGACTGGTCCGTGGGGTCGATTAGGCAGTGGGGCCCTACGTGCCAGGCTACCTGTATCTTCTCGAGTTCCCCCGGCCTTTCTCCCGAGAATGTAGAACACATCAATCTGTCCCGAGTTCCCCAGTGTTACCATGACCTCAAAATGGCCTTCAGCAAACAGAAGGCCACAACGTTACCACCCCACAGATCCTATGACTGTTCCATCGAATTGCTTCCGGGCACATGTCCCCCCAGAGGCAGGATTTTCTCTTTGTCTTCCCCTGAACGAGACGCCATTGACTCCTATATCAAGGATGCTCTGGCAGCGGGTCTTATTCGTCCTTCCACCTCTCCCGCAGGAGCAGGATTTTTCTTCGTGGCCAAGAAGGATGGAGGGCTACGCCCGTGTATTGATTACCGAGGACTCAACGCTATCACGGTTCGTAACCGGTACCCCCTTCCTCTCATGGCCACAGCGTTCGAACTACTGCAAGGAGCATCCTTCTTCACCAAACTTGACCTGCGGAACGCATACCATCTCGTACGGATCAGGCAAGGTGACGAATGGAAAACTGCTTTCAACACCCCCACCGGCCACTACGAATATCGGGTGATGCCCTTTGGCCTGACCAACGCCCCGGCTGTGTTCCAGGCCCTTATTAATGATGTGTTCAGAGATATGCTCAACCTCTTTGTGTTCGTTTACTTGGACGACATCCTCATCTTCTCGAGCTCCCTCCAGGAACACACAGAGCAGGTCAGAAAAGTGCTCAAACGCCTCCTGGACAGTCATTTGTATGTGAAACCCGAGAAATGTGAGTTCCATGCTTCTCGGGTGCAGTTCTTGGGATTCATTGTGGAACCTGGTCACATCCGGATGGACCCCAAGAAGGTAGAGGCAGTGACAGACTGGCCCACCCCAACGTCTGTCAAAGAAGTTCAGCGATTCCTCGGCTTCACTAACTTCTATCGGAAGTTCATCAAGAACTTTAGTTCCATAGCAGCCCCTCTCTCTGCTCTTACTAAAGGAGGCAACGCTAGGTTTCTTTGGGGCACGGAAGCTGAGGCGGCCTTCCAGAAGTTAAAACTACGCATCAGCTCTGCCCCCATCCTGATGCTTCCGGCTGCAGATAGAACCTTCGTGGTGGAGGTAGATGCTTCGGATGTGGGAATCGGAGCTGTGTTGTCTCAGAGGGGTGAGGACAAGAAGCTCCACCCTTGCGCCTACCTCTCGCACCGACTCACACCGACCGAGAGGAACTATGATGTGGGGACCGTGAGCTCCTTGCGGTCAAGTTGGCGTTGGAGGAATGGCAACATTGGCTTGAGGGGGGGACTCAGCCATTTCAAGTTCTCACGGACCATAAAAAGCTGGGGTATATCCAGAAGGCCAAGCGGTTGAACTCCAGACAAGCTCGATGGTCTCTGTTCTTCAACCGGTTCCAGTTTGTTCTCACTTATCGACCCGGCTCAAAAAACCTCAAGCCTGACGCCTTATCACGAGTATATGCTCCCACCGCTCGGGAGGGTACGGACATGCCCATAATCCCGAGTACCAGGATCGTGGCTCCGGTCTCTTGGAAGATTGAGGACACTATAAGGCGAGCTCAAGCCAGGGAACCGGATCCGGGAGGGGGGCCCGCCAGCCGTCTGTTTGTGCCAAAGGCAGTAAGGTCTCAGGTCCTTTCGTGGGGACACTCCTCTCGACTCGCGTGCCACCCGGGCACGGGTCGCACCCTGGAGTTCATCCAAAGACGGTTCTGGTGGCCCACGGTTAAGGAGGATGTCAGCACCTTCGTCAGGGCCTGTCCAGTCCTCAAGGATTACTCCATCCTCTGCACATTCCTCGCCGACCCTGGTCCCACATCTCGTTGGACTTTATTACTGGTCTTCCCCCGTCCCTAGGCAAAACCGTGGTTCTAGTTGTCGTCGACAGGTTTTCTAAGGCAGCCAGGTTCATTCCCTTGCCGAAGTTACCCACGGCGAAGGAGACGGCTGAACTGGTAATCAATCATGTGTTTCGAGTCTTTGGCATTCCCCAAGACATGGTTTCCGACAGAGGCCCCCAGTTCGCCTCGAGGTTCTGGAAGGCCTTTTGCCAACTCCTAGGGGCCACAGCCAGCCTGTCATCAGGTTACCACCCCGAGTCCAACGGCCAAACTGAGAGAATGAACCAGGAGCTAGAGACCACACTAAGATGCATGGCTTCGAGCAACCCTTCCACCTGGTCGTCCTTTATCGTTTGGGCAGAGTATGCACACAACACTCTACGCTCCTCTTCCACAGGAAGGTCCCCGTATGAGTGTCAGTTTGGCTATGCCCCCCCGCTGTTCCCTGATCAGGAAGCTGAAGTTGGAGTACCTTCAGCTCTGAACTTCATCAGACGCTGCCGACTTACCTGGAGGAAGGTTCGTCTCAACCTCCTACGCTCCTCTCAGCAGTACCAACGGCAAGCCAATCGACGTCGCCGACCCGGTCCCACCCTGCGCTCTGGCCAGAGAGTTTGGCTCTCTACAAAGAACTTACCTCTACGGGTGGAGTCCCGTAAGCTGTCTCAGAAGTTCATCGGCCCTTTTAAAATAGCTAGGAGAGTAAATCCCGTTACCTATCGCCTGCACTTACCCAGATCTCTTAAGATTAACCCTACTTTTCACGTTTCTCTACTTAAACCTGTTGTTTTTTCCCCTTTTGTCCCGGCAGGCAGACCTCCCCCTCCGCCTCGTATCATCGGGGGCCAGCCTGCTTACACCGTCCGCCGGATACTGGACTCCCGCCGGGTGCAGCGATCCTTGCAGTATCTGGTGGATTGGGAAGGCTACGGTCCCGAGGAGCGCTCCTGGATTTTTGGACATATTGGACCATGACTTAATTCGACAGTTCAAGGCCAAACACCCCGAGAAGCCTGGAAGGAACGTCAGGAGCCGTTCCTAGAGGGGGGATTCTGTCAACATTCTACCTGTTTCGGCCACCAGAGGCCCCCATTGTGCTTTTGTTTGGTTCCTTTGTTCCCTTCGTTTTTAGTTATTGGGTTCACCTGTGTCTTGTTTTCCACCAGTGTATTTAAGCCCTCTGTTTTCTTTTGTTCTTCGCTCCGAGTTTGAGTTTGAGTATCCCTTACCCGTGGACTTCTTTGTGGAACTGTGGACTTCTTTGTGGAACTGTGGACATTATCATTTTGGAAAGTACCCTTTTGTGTTTTCCTTTGAAAAAACCTTTTTTGATTTTTGGACCTTGTTTTTGGTTTCCTGAGTTTTTTCCATTTTTACTTTGTGCATTTTCTACCTTTTTTGTGAAGGATTTTATATTGGTCCAATAAACTGCTTTATGTGACTTACTGTGTCTGCCTTACTTTCTGCGTTCAACCCTCCTCTAGTGGCTAAACCGGTTAAGTGACGGTTTCTAACACCGGAGACCCGAGTTCTAGGCTGGGTCCTGACACCTTAAGAGCAATATTCCACTACTCCTATAGTGTGCACTATAGTGCCTTATTATATCTACATTTTATGTATACATGTATATAACACTATCTCTACTTACTAAATTATCCATTTGCACAAGTGTACATACAATCTGTTAATATGTATATTCTACTATATACTACCCTGTACAATGTCTCTTATATGTTATTATCCCCCATTTTCTGTAAAATAGTCTTTATTTTATATATGCACAATTTAGAATCTTTTAGACTGTAAATAGTATTATATTGTATTGTCATTGTGTTGAATGTCTGTACTAGAAGCTTCCAACACCAAAGAAAATTCCTTGTGTGTGCAAGCACACTTGGCAATAAAGCTCTTCTGATTCTGATTCTGATGTTCATGTTGCAAATGTAGTTTCTTATATGTTGAACCGATTGTCCGGTTGAACTGGTTCACAAATCGGACGTGTCCGAAAGACAGCTCTCGGTTGCTTCAGTGGTGATCCGAAAACTGTGGCAACCGATTCTTGAATCGAGAACGTGGATCGCTCTAGGCAGAGCGTTCGATAGAACACGCCACTGCACGCATGCTCACTATGAGCATGCTAGCTTAGCTATAACTTGAATAGCCCCTCCGCTCGTGCTTAACAGTTCAGTTCAGCGTGTAGTAGTGTACTGTTGGATTTACTGAAAAGTTGTTGATACTGGCTGGTTTATTTTGAGTCGGATGGGTTTTCATGGATGTCAAAAGTGAGTAACTGAAGGAATTTGTGGATAAGTGCTTTTTGTAGACGCGAACCGTTTCGAACGATTCAGTCCGTTTTGGTGAACCGGTTCGACTGGTTCACTAAAAAGAACCAGTTCAAATGAACGATTCGTTCGCGAACCGGCCATCACTAGTTAGGTGTTCTCTCACTTTTCTAATGCTGCACGTGAGTGGAGAGGAGAGATGTGCTTGGATAACATATTGTGCCTTATATGTGTTTCCTGCAGGTCAAATAAAAACGACAGACCTCTTCATTCTTCCTCAACTTAGATTTTTCATTTAAAGCAACACAACCACAGTGAAACTGTTACACTTGTATGTTTTTTTTTTGCATTACTTTGTGTGAAACACATTTAGTTTAACATTAATCCTTGTGTGCTGTAGCAACAAATTTCCTCCTATTGTGACAAAATAGTTGCAAAAATACATAATAAATATTGTAGTACAACTGTTTCAAGGAAGCCTTTAAACACAGCTGCTGCAGCACCTAATGCACCCCCACTCCCTATACATCGCCCTCCCACTCTCTTCTTGACTCGTCCTCCACCCATGTTTTTCATTTTCTGCTGGCTTTCAAAAGCTGTCACCTTAACAACGGGCTGTATAATAAGTCCCTGTTCTCTCATGAGCCCTGAATTCCAAAACCGGCTAGAGTCGCGGTGCTGGTTTGCCCCTCTTGTAAAGCCCTTGGCTTCAGTTGGAAATGGGTACTATTGTCCCTGCATCTTGTAGAGGCTGCTGTTCAGCTTGTTACTGTAGTCCCTGGGGGGTGTTAGTTCAGTAGTAGTTGTTAGTTGTGTGTATGTGTGAATTTCTGTGTATGTGTGAGGGGTGGTCGGGGAAGGTAATTATTACTATATATCTTCCTCTTTCTCTCTCTTGCCTTGTTTAAATCAGCTGAGGCAGCATGTTGTTATGTTGAGAGGAAACATGTGTTTTTTGTTAGTAGGGACTGGGTGTCTGGCACCATGATATGCACTGGGGGTTAAAGAGAGATGGGAGGGGTTGGAAGGGTAATGAGACATTGAGATTGAATATCCTGTAGGAGGATGGGAGAAAAATACCACCATTGTGTCAGAAAATCTACCTTTATCTTTACACATACTGCCTCTCTGTTACCAATGAGTACACAGACAAAAAATCACAAAACCTTTCTTAAAACACTAACATGGCTGATCACCAGTATACTGGTCCCCACCAAACATCTTAACCAGCTTAATGAACAAGACCTCAGTCAGGCAGTCTACGAGAAAGATACACACATTATAAGCCAATGTTTTTTATTCTGAGGTACATATCCAGAATTTTACACTTTAGTAATTATATAATGTTACAAAAATATTAATGCAAACTGTGAACTGACCACTGTGTGTTTATGTCTTTGCAGCTGGAGCAGATGCTTTTGAAGCAGTCAGGAAATTCAGACCAGGAGAGTTTGTATGAAGTGGAGCAGGACTTGCTTAGAGATAATGGCAGATGTTACAGGTTAAAACTGCAGGCTAATCAGGAGAGTCAGCAAACACAGGCCCAACTGGTGCAGAAACTACAGACCAAGGTTCACTGTTTGATGTGCTTTCATTCAGTTCTTATGGTTTTCTTCAAGTTCAAAGACCAGTGGTGAATTGGTGCCTAGAGAAGTGGGGATACTCTAAATGTTTACCCATTTTTTTTAAAGCATCCCAGTAATAGATAAACACCCTGTGTTCAATATAATTTTATTTATATAGCACTTTTCACAATGTGCATTGTTCCAAAGCCGCTTTACAGGAGAAAATAATAAAAACACAAAAAAGGTCAAACACAGCACATGGTGTTTACAGAACAAGCAAGACCATTCTAGTAAATAATATCTAATACATTTATTTAGCATAATATGCATTAAGTGAAAGCTTGGCTGAAAATATGTTTCCTTAAACTAGATTTAAATTTTGGAGAGTGTTGTAAACAGTGACATGAAAGTCTAGTCTTGCTTATTTAGTTCACCCCAAAAATGTCCCAGTAGTATTCGCACATTGTCACTTCTACTGTTTTACTTCAGGATCATTATGTAATTAATATTAGCTACAGAAGATGTCCAGATTTTGAAGTAATTACTGGCTCACAGACTATGGGACAACTACATAATTACTACATACTGTATCTACACATAACTACTATTACCAGACAACTACAAAATTTAGCATTTTAAGTTAACTATTTTTAGTCCATCCATGCATGGAAATGGATCAACTATTCACTCACATTGCAAGCAATCTGCTCTAGTAGTGTCTTTTATAACAGCTTGGAACAGCTCATTTGCAACAGATGTAGTGCAGGTCAGAGTGTGCCCACAATATGTAAGGTGTATTTTGCAAATATTAAAGATCCTACACAGGTTTAATGTATTAACATAACATATATTTAAAGTCTGGGTAAAGAGAATTCTGAGAATTGTTTCTAAACACATTATAGACGTTAGAAATGTATTGCTGAAACACATTACAAAGACTCAGAAGTATGTAGTACTGAATTGTGGAGTTAAACCGTTAAACAGTTTTTCACAATTCTCTGTTCAGGATTTTTTGGGCGGGGCTAAAACGGGGGATCGTTGACACAATGGAGCATCCGATCATGCATACTACTACTACTTCTACTTGTTCCTTGAGTTCCTCGTGGAGCAAAGGAACTCTGCAACAGTCCTCCTTCGCACTCGATTTTGCGCAACCTTTTTCAGCTCACCCCACGACAGGTTGCAGCTTTTCATCTCCGCCTCACAGGATAGTCTCCAGGTGATCTTAGGGCGACCTACCCTTCTCTTCCCCTGGGGGTTCCACTGCAAAGCCTGCCGAGTGATGTCCTGTGGGGGTTTCCGCAGGGTGTGTCCAACCCAACGCCATTTCTGCCTGGCAATCTGCTGGTCGATGGGATCTTGGTTTGTCCACTGCCACAGGTCTGTGTTCTTTATTTTGTCTGTCCACCTGATCTTCAGTATGTTGCGAAGGCAACCGTTGACAAATACTTGAAGCTTATTGGCTAGGGTGTTCGTGACTCTCCAGGTCTCTGAGCCATAGAAGAGGACAGATTTTACGTTGCTGTTGAAAAGTTGCAGCTTGTTGCGGACAGACAAGGATGTTGACCTCCAGACTGGTTTCAGGGTGATAAAAGCGTATCTTGCTTTCCCGATTCTAGCTTTGATGTCTTCATCATAACCGCCTGTTGCTGATACAATGCTGCCCAGGTAGGTGAAAGAGGTGACTTCTTTCAGCTCGCTGTCTCCAATGGTGAACAGCTTCTGCTGCTTTTTAGACAAGGTTATGGTTTCAGTCTTCTCCAGGTTGATTTGCAGTCCAGTTTTGAGTGCTTCTTGGGCCAGGTTATCTGTTTTCTGCTGCATGTGTTGGCGTTTCTGGGACAACAGGCACAAGTCGTCTGCAAAGTCTAAGTCTTCAAGGCACTGAGTCGGGGACCACTGGATACCGACCACTAACAGGAAAATCATGGGGGACAGCATGCATCCTTGTCGGACTCCTGTTCTCACCTCAAAGTCCTCTGTCAGTTTGCCGTTGTGGATGACTTGGCAAGTGGCATCTTCATATAGTGCCTGGATCAGGGTGGTGAACGTTTGAGGGATTCCATAGTAATGGAGGAGCTGCCAAATGGTTTCTCTGTCTATGCTATCAAATGCTTGGCGGAAGTCAATGAAGTTGAGGTACAGCGTCGACTGCCACTCCAGGGATTGTTCGATGATGATTCGGTGTGTTGCTATCTGATCTGTGCACGACTTGTCTTTCCTGAAGCCAGCTTGTTCTGGTCTAAGTTTTTCCTCCACTGCACCTTTCAGTCGGTCGAGGATATTGCGTGTCAGTACTTTGCTAGTTACTGACAAGAGCATGATGCCACGCCAATTTTTGCAGGTTACTAGGTCTCCTTTCTTGGGAAGTTTTACCAGGTGTCCCTTTTTCCAATCTGCTGGTACTCTTCCTTCCCTCCAGACCTTCTGCAGTAGAGGCAGCAGCATGTTGGCTGTGGCTGAAAGGTCTACCTTTAGAGCGTCTGGAGGAATTCCATCAGGGCCGGTTGTTTTCCCATTTTTTAAGGTTTTCAAGGCTTTGAGGATTTCTGCTCTCGTAGGAGGATTGGTGTTGACTTTGAGTGGCGAGTCTGTAAGGGGGATGTCTGGTCTCAATGACGATGGGGGTCGATTTTGAAGTTCTCTAAAGTGTTCAGCCCATCGTTGTCTCTGGGCTTGCTCTTTGCTGATGGGGTTTCCTTCTTTATCTTTAACTGGTCTGTCCACATTTGTATTCTTGCCTGAGAGCATCCTGGTAACCTTGTACAGAGTGCTGAGGTCCCCCTTTCCTTGCTGCTTGCTCCGCCTCTGTCGCTAGCGCATCATAAAATAGCCTCTTATCTCTCCTGGCACTTTTCTTAACTTCTTTGTTCACTAGCGTATATTCCTCTTGCAGAATTTTATTTTCCTCTTCATTCTTGTTGCTTTTTATCTGTTGCTTAATGTCTTTTCTGTTCTTTATTAACCGCCATGTGTCATCGGAGAGCCATTCTTTGGTTGTCCTTTCTCTTTTGCCCAGAACTTCTTGGCATGTGTCTGCCAGTGTCTCTTATGGAACTCCAGTGTTCTTCCAGGGATGTTCCTTCGGTTTACAGGTTTAAAGCTTCAAACCTGTTCTTTAAGGTGGTTGAGAAAGTATGTCTGTACTGTTTCTCTTTTAGTCGCTATGTGTTGAACTTGATGTGAGGGCGAATTGCTGTGTCTCTAGAGGTTCGCAGCTTTACTTTGACGGTTCCACTCACCAAATGGTGGTCTGAGGCCACATCCGCTCCTCATTGGGATCTTGTGTCTAGCAAGCTGCGCCTCCATTTCCTAGAGATACTTATGTAGTCTATCTGATTTTTGGTGTTGCCATCGGGTGAAATCCAGGTTTCTTTGTGTATGTCTTTGTGCTGGAATACACTGCCGCCAATGACCAAGTCATTAAAAGCGCAGAAGTCTGTGAAAAGCTCACCGTTCTCGTTCATTTCTCCAAGGGCTTGGGTTCCCATGAACAGTTCTTTTCCAAGGTTGTCTTTCCCTATCTTGGCGTTCATGTCACCCATCAGAATTTTGATATCTCTCTTGGGTATCTCGTCTACTACTGTCTGGAGGGAATGGTAAAAGTTTTATTTTGTCTCTTCATCAGCATCATTGGTAGGCGAGTAACACTGTATGAACGTAACTTTTCTCCCCTTGGAGTTAAATCTTGCTGTCATGATTCTAGGGGAAACTGGCCGCCATTCCATATGGGCTCTGGCTGCTACTGAGGACATAATGATGGCAACTCCTTTTGTATGGTTGTGATACTCGTCTGCATATCCCGAGTAGAGGATTTTCTCTCCGCTGGCAAGTGTTGTCATGCCAGACCCATTCCATCTGCTCTCACTTATTCCTAGTACTTGGATTATATATATTTTCATCTCACTTGCCACTTGAGCTGCTTTTCCGACTTCGAACATGGTGCGTATGTTCCATGTTCCGATCTTTGTGGTTGCTTTTATCATCAGGAGACTCGTCGGCTGGCTGGCTTCCGTGAGGCTTTCACCAACCTGCATCATCTGTCCTTCTGTAGAGGCATCTCCCTGATTCAAGCGTTGGCGTTGGTTTGTTTTTTCTGTTGCTTCGGTTTCTGTAGCGTAAGAGGTTTTTTATGGGGTGGGATTGCTAGCCCCACGCCCAACCCTCCTCCTTTCTCACCCGGGCTTGGGACCGTCGATGGCGGAGTTCATGCCGATCATGCATGGACCCTCCCTTATCACTAGAGTGCCTAGCATCAGGTGTCTGCTCAATCACCAGCTTAGGGTTGTAAGCTTTTCGCACACGTTTTCAGGCTCTCACTCTGCCCAACTAAACCAATCTCATGCCAAATAACAAACAAATGGTAATGCAGACGCAAATGGACGGAGGAGAATAACGCAAATGGAAGGAGGAGAATAACGCAAATGGAAGGAGGAGAATAACGCAAATGGAAGGAGGAGAATAACGCAAATGGAAGGAGGATCACTGTGCGTTATCGCGACGTGCTTCAGTGAATGATGTTTAACTAACAAATTTCGAGACGAGCACAAGCAGGCAATCCACCCAGTTGGTTGATCAGCAATCTCAGCTCAAGAGAGAACCACTACAAATAGACAAAGCTGTCTGTGTTCACACTTGACTTCTTTTTTGAAGCTGCTAGCGTCTGTTTTAAATTATAATCCTATGGAGTAAACCACCCTGTTGAAAAAAACAGCATATGCTGACTTAGGTATGTTTTGATGCTGGTTTGACCAGGTTAAATCAGCTATGGACCAGTACATGACCAGTTAAGGACCAGTACATGACCAGTTAAGGACCAACACATGACCAGCTTAAACCAGCACAAAATATTTCTAATATAACCAGACTGCATCCTCACGAGTTCAAATTCCTGAGTCTGAACTTGCCAAGTCCGATCGTTACAAACACTGCATCTCCCGTTGTGGTCCTCGAGGGTCCCTTGCACAATTTATGGACTCTGCTTTGCTGTTGTGTGGGTCTCCCTTTAACATTGGGGAGGTGAAGGAGGAGGCTACCCCTACAAATTTTTGGGAGGGGGCAGTTGCCCTCAGGCTCCACTGGCCAGTGGGCCAGACCCAGCACGCTCCACATTAATGGTGGCCAGCCCGGTCATCATGGCCACCAATCCAGAGTCCACTCGCAAGATGGCCACCAATCCAGAGTCCACTCGCAAGATGGCCGCTAATCCAGAGTCCACTCACAAGATGGCTGCTTCAATAGAATCTGCTGCCGAGAGGGTCTCCTGCCCAGAACTTCCAGTCTCCATGGTCCTAAGTCTGGTGGCATCCGTTCCTGAGGAGTTGTCCTTGGAATCAGCTCTGCCAGTTGTGGCTGCTGCTTCCAGCTTCTGCCAGGGCCTCCATGGCTTCCATCTCTGCCCTGGACTATGCCTCCTGATCCGCCTTGGATGCCACCTCTGCACCACGTCCCAGGCCCCCGGTTCCGCCTCCACTTCACCGCCCTCCTGGACTTTGTTATTAAAGCTTATGCTAACCGTTTTTAATGAATCTGTGTGTTCTTTCCTCTGTGTAAATTTGCTCATTTTTGTAGCTATTGCAAGGACCTGCACCCGACATCTGTCTGCCCACATTGCTACAGACCTGAAACTCGAGGGAAGGCCCTCACTTGGAAAAAATTCTGAGTAGACACCCCTCTACCCCTATTAATGTCCCAATGCTCTCATGTTATCTCTCTTCTCACACTGATCCGTCATTTGTCGATTACCTAATCACTGGTCTGTCTCAAGGGTTTCGCACAGGGGTCCTTTCCTCTCTTTCTAGCAATTTTGTCGCAAAAAAATTACAATCAGCTCCAGCGGAGCCGGATGTTGTCTCCCTTCTGCTAGAAAAAGAAGTCAATAAAGGTTACGTGATCGGCCCATTTTCTTCTCCTCCATTTAATCCATTCCGCGTTAATTCGTTATATATTCTGGGAAAAAAATGGTTAATTTTGTATATGTCCTCTCCACATTCTAACCCCCTGGTCTTCAATGACCTTTCTGCGGACAGGGGTCCCCCTTGGGCAGGTTTCAAGGCACGGCGTGGTGACGATAGACGCCTCCCTGCAGGGTTGGGGTGCCGTGTGCAACGGTCACGCAGTGTCGGGACGATGGACGGGCCCTCGCCTGCATTGGCATATCAACTGCCTAGAGTTGTTGGCTATGCTACTTGCACTGAAGAGGCTGCAACCCCTAGTGCAGTACAAGCACGTGCTGGTCCGGTCTGAAAGCACAACTGCCGTGACATATATCAACCATCAGGATGGCATTCGCTCACGACAGTTAACACAACTCGCCAGACGCCTCCTCCTGTGGAGTGAACAGTGAACAGTGCAGACACTCCCCACCGAGGAGGAAGACCCAACCCCATCTGTGTTGTGTCCAGTATGCGCGCTGTTCCTCTACTTGGATCGTACGCAGAGCTTCAGGAGCTCTGGGCAGCTCTTTGTCTGTTTTGGAGGCCAGCAGAAGGGTAGGGCTGTCTCCAAACAGAGATTTGTGCACTGGATCGTGGACACCCGGAGTGTAGCCTCCTCGTGGGCACTGGCTCAGGGCACCTCTCTGGCAGACATCTGCAGAGCTGCGGGTTGGGCTATGCCCAACACCTCCGCGAGGTTCTACAGCCTCCGCGTGAAACCGGTGGCAGCCCGAGTCTTGCATGGTACCAACAGGTACACCTGCGAAAGCACCTTCCCCCTCATAGGTGGGTCAGTGTGCTATTTTCACCTCCCTTCTTCCCCCACCAGGTGAAGAATAGACATTCCATCCATCACTAAGCACTTCCTGGTGGCGGGCTGGGCGGAGCAGCCCTGCCTCCTCAGGCCGGGTATCAACTGAGTTGTCTAGCGTATGGCTCTAACCGGAATTAGTACCCCACACGTAGTAACCCCCCCAACAGGATGGTTCTCTCTGATGTATTTTCATGGTCTGGTTCCCAGGCTGGTAACCCATGACCTCCGCTAGGTGGGCCTCCACCTCTTGCGGTACTCCCTTACAGTCCGCACATTCCTCCCATGAGTTCTCCCCTGCCGGCGAGACCATGTTGGTGTCTCCAGAATTCCTCCATATGGTAGGAAGTGACCTCCATAGCGTGTTTCCTCAGCGAAGAAATAGCGCATCCCCAGTGGCCCTTACGGTGCCGGGCGGCTTCTCGCAGTTAGAGAAGGAAGGCCTCCGCCCATTAAGGCCGGTGGCAGGGGCTTCCCACCATTTTCAAAAGCTCTAGGACCCCTTACCTCTCCACTGGATGGTTACAATCACGCTAGCGCTCACGTCTGACATGCCCACGCCAGTAAGCATCGCTTCGCTAGAGATTGTGATGCGGCACAGCGGCATGGCGTTTTCGATAGGAACCCCATCTGACGGTTCGACACAATGTCGAGAGACCGACAGAAAGGGAACGTCTTGGGTCCCTGATGGAGGGAACGAGACATTGCATCCTTCATGCCACAACGCTTGCCGCCCGCTGCAGCAGTCGAGAAATGCTCTCAGGATCCTCAGCCCAAAAAGTGAATGAATGCAGCACGCCGTCTCCCTTTTATACCCGGATATCCGGGGTGAAGTCCTGCATGCTAATTTCATTCGCCAATTTCATTGGCCTTTTCAAAGCTAGTCAGAAGATGATAGGTTCTCAAGTCAAACCCTATTTGTCGGTTCGACACAACATCTCGTTCCCTCCATCAGGAAACAGAGGTTACATCCGTAACCAAGACGTTTTACGCCATGTATTATAATCCCGGTCATCATAGTCTCTTCACTGCACCATCAATTAGATTGCTTCTTAAAGGAATAGCTAAATCATCAAATCTTCAGATAAACCCCAGCCTATCACTCTGACTTCATTACAAAGATTAATTACCGCAGTATGTAAATGTCTTTTCCCTGCCTACACAAACGACGTGTTATAAGTTCTATTTTTCATAGCTTTTTATGGCTTCAAGCGTCCAGACGAATTTACTTCTAAAACAAAACATTTTGACAATAAACTAGGTCTATCTCTTTCTGACATATGTTTCTCACCTTTTTTCCCTTATCGGAGTTTAGGGGCCGTTTTCCCGGAGAGGCATTGAACGGACACCACAAGGGGTGGCAAAGTGCTGCAGGCGTGGACCCTCGCGCCACAAAATGCCTACTCATCCCCTCACCACCTAATCTTCATCACCGCATGCACGAGGAGCCTTTCGCTTCCCCCTGACCGCCTAACTCTGCCATAGTCTTCCTCACGTCTGCAGCGTGCCTAGACTTGCTAGTTTGCTGCCCCTTGCTGCCTATTCATGGTGCGACACCCAAAAGATCCAAAAATGTCTCGCTCGCCACCCTTGCGTCCGCAGAGCGCCTAGAGTTTGTAGATTGCTGCCCCTTGCTGCCTATGCGTGGCGCGACATCCAAAAGATGCCAAAATGTCTCGCTCGCCACCCTTGCGTCCGCAGAGCACCTAGAGTTGGTAGTTTGCTGCCCCTTGCTGCCTATGCGTGGCGCGACATCCAAAAGAAGCCAAAACGTCTCGCTCGCCGCCCTTCTTTCTTTTTTCTCTCCCTCACGGCCGTGGCGCCCCCTAGAGGAGCCGGGCGTCCTTCGTGACCTTGCTCGTTCGTGCTTAGGGGAGGTTTCTGTCAGAAAGACGTCGGATACCCGAGCCAACGCGCGAGGGGGTTTGCGGGCCCATAGAGAACCACTAGAGGCAGGGAGATGTATGTAAAATAAGAAAAAATATTTAAGTTCACTTCCCGACCAAGCCCTATCGGTATGACGTCGAGAGTCACGTGACGCAACTTTATGTAATTTTTCGGGCTCCTGGGGCCTCCGCGGCCCGTATGGGAGCCTCTGACACCTGCAACATATCCTATTTCTCTCATAGGTGGCTATCGTACAGAGACCCCCGAACGGCCCCGGGGACTCCGAATGACCCCGATTCAAATTCTGTAGCTGCTCGCTGCCCCCTCATTCGGTTCCCAAAGTTTGAAGACGGTACGGCCTCGTTATGTCCTATATTGCACGTTTTGGGGACGTTGTGGGCCGTTTATTTTTCTGGAATATTTTTTGTGATTTTTTTTCGAGCACTTTCCGTACACCGAGGGGTACGGGCTTCGAATATGTGGTGCGTGAGGGTGTGAAGAACCAGCATTCGAAGCCCCGAGGTTTCTGTACAAGAATAAAGCAGAATTTTGCTGAAAATGCTGTTCAGAGATGTATTTCTGTGAAAAGTGCATTTGTAAGCAAAATAAGCATTTTAATAGCCTGAAGTGTGCAATATACCAATATGGGGTGCTTCTAGGATACATAGCTGTAGGTTTGTCATACAAAAGCTGTTTACAGTCTTAAAAATTGACCTTTTACAGTCACATGGCCCATAGAGATCAATGCGAGGGAGAGAGACGTCTGAAAAATAATAAAAAATACTTAATTTCATAGCCCGACCTAGCCCTATCAGTATGTCGTCGAGAGCCACGTGACGCAACTTTCTGTTAGGTTTCGGGCTCCTGGGGCCTCCGCGGCCGGTACGGGAGCCTCTGACACCTGTAACATATCCTATTTCTCTCATAGGTGGCTATCGTACAGAGACCCCCGAACGGCCCCGGGGACTCCGAATGACCCCGATTCAAATTCTGTAGCTGCTCGCTGCCCCCTCATTCGGTTCCCAGAGTTTGAAGTCGGTATGACCTCGTTATGTACTCTATCGACCCTGTTAGGGGAGGTTGTGGGCCGTTTATTTTTTGGGAATATTTTTTGTGATTTTTTTTCGAGCACTTGCCGTACAGCGAGGAGTACGGGCTTCGGATATGTGGTGCGTGAGGGTGCAATGAACTAGCATTCGAAGCCCCGAGATTTTTGAACAAGAATAAAGCAGTTTTTTGCTGAAAATGCTGGTGAGAGACTAATTTCTGTGAAAAGTGCGTTTGTATGCAAAATAAGCATTTTAATAGCCTGAGGTGTGCAATATACCAATGCGGGGTGCTTCTAGGATACATAGCTGTAGGTTTGTCATAAAAAAGCTGTTTACAGTCTTAAAAATTGACAGTTTACAGTATTGTCCACTGTAAGCCTACGAGGCTACTGTCAAATAAGTTATGACTGGTCCTTCCTGTGGTTTTGCCGAGTCACAGGAAGTGCCAGTCTTAACTTATTTGACGGGTCCTCATAGGTAGCTAATGTACACACCATTTTTAAGCTTCTGGAGCACATCTATGAGCCTTAATGCACTTCATTGTGAAGGGCTGTGACTCTCATACTCTCTACTGTAGGATTAAGCTATATAACTCCTTACTTAGGCTTATAATGACCCTTAATAGACTTTGTCCATCATTTACCTATAAGGGCCCCATAAGATAAGTTACGACTGGGACTTCCTGTAGTCACAGGAAGTCCCACACGTAACACTTTTGGAGCGTCTCCCATAGGTAGCTAATGGACACACCATTTTTAAGCCTCTGGAGCACATCTATGAGCCTTAATGCACGTCATTGGGAAGGGCTAAGCCTCTCATGCTATATAACTCCTTACTTAGGCTTATAATGACCCTTAAAAGGCTTTGTCCATTATTTACCTATGAAGGTCCCTTTGCAAATTTATGTGCCACGATGTCTGCACGGCGGACAGTTTTACGTCACCAACCTCACTGCCAAGCAGGCAGTTGAACACAGAAGGCTGTTTGAGGCAGCACTGGAGGGTCGGAGAGGTCGCTGGCATAAAGACATACCAAAACGCCTCAAAGGATCACCCTCAAAAAAAGCGTAAACTGTTGGAGCCCGAACTCGCTCTGGCAGCACCACTCCCGAGGATGACCAAGTGACTTACCAGGAGTCGGGTGTGTCTAGCTTAGAGGACAGCCAGGTAAATTGATATTCTCTAACGAGACAGAATCTACGGTGCGTTACTGATTTGTATCACAGCGTCTAATTTGCTTCTGCCAATTTTCTTCGACAGGGTGAATCTGAGCCAACCAAACCCAGCCAAGACGTCGAGGCCGAGAGAAGAGGCAAGGAAGATGAGGCGTCGAACACGGACAGTTGAAAAGGCAAAGGAGACCGATCGTCCTATTGACGCCGAAGTCGGCTTAAGAAAAAACATTTCATTCTCTCAGCTGTCCCGCTGAAAGTGAAAAAGACTGTCTCCAAGTCTCTGACACTTGTTGGAATGGGGCGACAAAGACTCAAAGAAAATGCGCAAAGGACTTAATGGATAAATGGAGGAAGAAAAACAAGTGAACTTTTGAACTTATGTTTTTTTATTCCTTCATTTCAGGTGCCTTTCCAGTTTTTTGACTGTGTTTTTACATGCATACTGCATGCTTATAACTACTGTTTTACAATTTATTCTTTTTTAAATGTAAAGGTTCATTTGTGTGTGACTTGTTTTTTTATTTTTAATAAACTTTGGCGATTGCAATTTAATATTGTTTGTTGTTTTTAATGGTCATCAATAATCTTTTCAAAGCTTAAATTAAGTAAAACCCACGGTATATTGCACAGAATAACTAATTTATATATTATGTGTGTGTTACAGCTTTGTGACATCTTTATATGCTTAAAAAAGTGTGTCCATTATCTACCTATGTACGCCCTGTCGAGTATGTTATTATTGGGATGCATTTTTGACTTCGGGTACATTCTAACTTATCTAATGGGGACCTCGTAGGTAAATAATGGACAAATATATGCTAACTAGTGGGTAAGCCGTCAGTTATGAGTAAAGCTCATAATGTGAAGGCAAAAGTTCCATATATAGCTAGTGTACATATACAACAGCACGAAGTAAGTTGAAGTTAGGTATAGCACTTTAACATACTAAGTGTCAAGCAGAGTGATATAAGCAGTCCATGCTATAAGGCTCATACTAGATGTGCATAGCATGAAGCTGTTCAAACATTCGTTAGGTGCTCACTGTATGTAGCCTATGGGCAGCCAAGTTCTTCTAAAAGTGTGTGCTGACTGCTGATGTCTTGCTAATTAGCATAGCTTTACTATACGGAGCTTCGTGTAACCATAGGTAATATGTATGCTCAGATAATGTACAAGTATATGTGCTCAAGCTTATGTGTAATGCGAAGTACTCCACTCTGTTTATCTAGGCTAAAGTACTATTGTACCAACAGCTGCTGTTATTATGCTCAAAATGACAATATATGTGTAACTTATTTAATGGGACCCTCACAGGTAAATAATGTCCAAAGCCTATTAAGGGTCATTATAAGCCTAAGTAAGGAGTTATACAGCTTTAACCAACAGTAGAGTGTATGAGAGGCTTAGCCCTTCACAATTACGTGCATTAATGCTCATATATGTGCCCCAGAAGCTTAAAACTGGTGTGTCCATTAGCTACCTATGGGTGGCCGTTCCAAAAGTGTGTGTGACTCAGTTTGGCTATTACCTGTTTATTACAGCTTTGTAACATGGTTATTATGCTCAAAATGACAATACATGTGTAACTTATTTAATGGGACCCTCATAGGTAAATAATGGACAAAGCCTATTAAGGGTCATTATAAGCCTAAGTAAGGAGTTCGATAGCTTTAGCCAACAGTAGAGTGTATGAGAGTCATAGCCCTTCCCAATGAAGTGCATTAAGGCTCATAGATGTGCTTTGGATGCTTAAAAATGGTGTGTCCATTAGCTACCTATGGGAGCTGTGCCAAAAGTGTTACGTGTGGCATGTACATTCGTGACCTATATAATGGGAGCCTTATAGGTAAATAATGAACAAAGCCTATGGAGACACATTCCTTCATGATAATGTACATTAAAGCTCAATATTGTGCTCTACAAGCTTAAAACTGTGTAAATTCACCTCCTATGTGAAAGGTAAGGAGTGGGATGCATTTTTGTGAATTGTGATTTTGTGCTAAAGTTTGGGAATCCTTAGAGCTTTGTCACACACACCTATTTCTTACATCTCTATCTTATTTGAAGGGGCACACATACGTGGCGAATGTACAAAGCCTCTAAATTACCATTATTTGCTTTGGCAATAAGTTATACAGGTAAAACCAATAATATTGTACACAGAAGATACATTCCTTCACAATGATGTACAATAAAGCTCATAGTTGTGCTCCAGAAGCTTAAAAATGGTGTGTCCATTAGCTACCTATGGGTGGCCGTTCCAAAAGTGTGTGTGACTCAGTTTGGCAATTACCTGTTTATTACAGCTTTGTAACATGGTTATTATGCTCAAAATGACAATACATGTGTAACTTATTTAATGGGACCCTCATAGGTAAATAATGGACAAAGCCTATTAAGGGTCATTATAAGCCTAAGTAAGGAGTTCTATAGCTTTAGCCAACAGTAGAGTGTATGAGAGGCTTAGCCCTTCACAATGACGTGCATTAAGGCTCATAGATGTGCTCCAGAGGCTTAAAAATGGTGTGTCCATTAGCTACCTATGGGTGGCCGTTCCAAAAGTGTGTGTGACTCAGTTTGGCAATTACCTGTTTATTACAGCTTTGTAACATGGTTATTATGCTCAAAATGACAATACATGTGTAACTTATTTAATGGGACCCTCATAGGTAAATAATGGACAAAGCCTATTAAGGGTCATTATAAGCCTAAGTAAGGAGTTCTATAGCTTTAGCCAACAGTAGAGTGTATGAGAGGCTTAGCCCTTCACAATGACGTGCATTAAGGCTCATAGATGTGCTCCAGAGGCTTAAAAATGGTGTGTCCATTAGCTACCTATGGGTGGCCGTTCCAAAAGTGTGTGTGACTCAGTTTGGCAATTACCTGTTTATTACAGCTTTGTAACATGGTTATTATGCTCAAAATGACAATACATGTGTAACTTATTTAATNAATGTACAATAAAGCTCATAGTGCTCCACCAAGCCTAAAAAATGGTGTGTCCATTAGCTACCTATGGGTGGCCGTTCCAAAAGTGTGTGTGACTCAGTTTGGCAATTACCTGTTTATTACAGCTTTGTAACATGGTTATTATGCTCAAAATGACAATACATGTGTAACTTATTTAATGGGACCCTCATAGGTAAATAATGGACAAAGCCTATTAAGGGTCATTATAAGCCTAAGTAAGGAGTTATACAGCTTTAACCAACAGTAGAGTGTATGAGAGGCTTAGCCCTTCACAATGACGTGCATTAAGGCTCATAGATGTGCTCCAGAGGCTTAAAAATGGTGTGTCCATTAGCTACCTATGGGTGGCCGTTCCAAAAGTGTGTGTGACTCAGTTTGGCAATTACCTGTTTATTACAGCTTTGTAACATGGTTATTATGCTCAAAATGACAATACATGTGTAACTTATTTAATGGGACCCTCATAGGTAAATAATGGACAAAGCCTATTAAGGGTCATTATAAGCCTAAGTAAGGAGTTATACAGCTTTAACCAACAGTAGAGTGTATGAGAGGCTTAGCCCTTCACAATGACGTGCATTAAGGCTCATAGATGTGCTCCAGAGGCTTAAAAATGGTGTGTCCATTAGCTACCTATGGGAGCCGTGCCAAAAGTGTTACGTGTGGCATGTACATTCGTAACTTATTTAATGGGACCTTCATAGGTAAATAATGGACAAAGCCTATTAAGGGTCATTATAAGCCTAAGTAAGGAGTTATATAGCTTTAACCAACAGTAGAGTGTATGAGAGGCTTAGCCCTTCACAATGACGTGCATTAAGGCTCATAGATGTGCTCCAGAGGCTTAAAAATGGTGTGTCCATTAGCTACCTATGGGAGCCGTGCCAAAAGTGTTACGTGTGGCATGTACATTCATAACTTATCTAATGGGGACCTCGTAGGTAAATAATGGACAAAGCCTATTAAGGGTCATTATAAGCCTAAGTAAGGAGTTATATAGCTTTAAACAACAGTAGAGTGTATGAGAGGCTACTCCTTTAAATGACGTCATTAAGGTCATAGATGTGCTCAGAGGCTTAAAAAGGTGTGTCCATTAGCTACCTATGGGGCCGTTCCAAAAGTGTGTGTGACTCAGTTTGGCAATTACCTGTTTATTACAGCTTTGTAACATGGTTATTATGCTCAAAATGACAATACATGTGTAACTTATTTAATGGGACCCTCATAGGTAAATAATGGACAAAGCCTATTAAGGGTCATTATAAGCCTAAGTAAGGAGTTTATAGCTTTACCAACAGTAGAGTGTATGAGAGGCTTAGCCCTTCACAATGACGTGCATTAAGGCTCATAGATGTGCTGCCAGAGCTTAAAAATGGTGTGTCCATTAGCTACCTATGGGTGGCCGTTCCAAAAGTGTGTGTGACTCAGTTTGGCAATTACCTGTTTATTACAGCTTTGTAACATGGTTATTATGCTCAAAATGACAATACATGTGTAACTTATTTAATGGGACCCTCATAGGTAAATAATGGACAAAGCCTATTAAGGGTCATTATAAGCCTAAGTAAGGAGTTCTATAGCTTTAGCCAACAGTAGAGTGTATGAGAGCTTAGCCCTTCCAATGACGTGCATTAAGGCTCATAGATGTGCTGAGGCTTAAAAATGGTGTGTCCATTAGCTACTATGGGAGCGTGCCAAAAGTGTTACGTGTGGCATGTACATTCGTACCTATTAATGGGACCTTATAGGTAAATAATGACAAAGCCTATGGAGACCATTCCTTGCATGATATATGCTAATCCACAATTAAGTGTAAACACTCTATGTAAATGAGTAATTTGTCACAGTGTGCTGCAGAAGCTTTAAAATGTGTGTCCATTAGCTACCTATGGGGCCGTTCCAAAAGTGTGTGGACTCAGTTTGGCAATTACGTGTTTATTACAGCTTTGTAACATGGTTATTATGCTCAAAATGACAATACATGTGTAACTTATTTAATGGGACCCTCAAGGTAAATAATGCAAAGCCTATTAAGGGTCATTATAAGCCTAATAAGGAGTTATAGCTTTACCAACAGTAATGTTGGATAAGTCCAATGAGTGCTTAAGTCAAGGCTGAAGTTAAAGTGTCATTGCCCTTACTCAAAGTACGTTGGCAGACATCTGCAATGGAGCCTTAGTAAATAATGCTTCAAGCCTAATGATGTCACATTACTCAAATGACCATTAAGCTCATTGTGCTCCAAGCTTAAAAATGGTGTGTCCATTAGCTACCTATGGGTGGCCGTTCCAAAAGTGTGTGTGACTCAGTTTGGCAATTACCTGTTTATTACAGCTTTGTAACATGGTTATTATGCTCAAAATGACAATACATGTGTAACTTATTTAATGGGACCCTCATAGGTAAATAATGGACAAAGCCTATTAAGGGTCATTATAAGCCTAAGTAAGGAGTTCTATAGCTTTAGCCAACAGTAGAGTGTATGAGAGCTTAGCCCTTCACAATGAGTGCATTAAGGCTCATAGATGTGCTCCAGAGGCTTAAAAATGGTGTGTCCATTAGCTACCTATGGGTGGCCGTTCCAAAAGTGTGTGTGACTCAGTTTGGCAATTACCTGTTTATTACAGCTTTGTAACATGGTTATTATGCTCAAAATGACAATACATGTGTAACTTATTTAATGGGACCCTCATAGGTAAATAATGGACAAAGCCTATTAAGGGTCATTATAAGCCTAAGTAAGGAGTTCTATAGCTTTAGCCAACAGTAGAGTGTATGAGAGGCTTAGCCCTTCACAATGACGTGCATTAAGGCTCATAGATGTGCTCCAGAGGCTTAAAAATGGTGTGTCCATTAGCTACCTATGGGTGGCCGTTCCAAAAGTGTGTGTGACTCAGTTTGGCAATTACCTGTTTATTACAGCTTTGTAACATGGTTATTATGCTCAAAATGACAATACATGTGTAACTTATTTAATGGGACCCTCATAGGTAAATAATGGACAAAGCCTATTAAGGGTCATTATAAGCCTAAGTAAGGAGTTCTATAGCTTTAGCCAACAGTAGAGTGTATGAGAGGCTTAGCCCTTCACAATGACGTGCATTAAGGCTCATAGATGTGCTCCAGAGGCTTAAAAATGGTGTGTCCATTAGCTACCTATGGGTGGCCGTTCCAAAAGTGTGTGTGACTCAGTTTGGCAATTACCTGTTTATTACAGCTTTGTAACATGGTTATTATGCTCAAAATGACAATACATGTGTAACTTATTTAATGGGACCCTCATAGGTAAATAATGGACAAAGCCTATTAAGGGTCATTATAAGCCTAAGTAAGGAGTTTATAGCTTTAGCCAACAGTAGAGTGTATGAGAGCTAGCCCTTCACAATGAGTGCATTAAGGCTCATAGATGTGCTCCAGAGCTTAAAAATGGTGTGTCATTAGCTACCTATGGGCCGTCAAAAGTGTGTGTGACTCTTTGGCAATACCGTATAACTTTGTACATGGTATATGTCAAAATGACAATAAGGTAACTAAGCTATAAGGATTGTAAGCTTTAACCAACAGTAGAGTGATGAGAGGCAGCCCTTCAATGACGTGCATTAATGCTCATAGATGTGCTCCAGAGGCTTAAAAATGGTGTGTCATTAGCTACCTATGGGAGCCGCGCCAAAAGTGTTACGTGTGGGACTTCCTGTGACCACAGGAAGTCCCAGTCGTAACTTATCTTATGGGGCCCTTATAGGTAAATGATGGACAAAGTCTATTAAGGGTCATTATAACCTAAGTAAGGAGTTATATAGCTTTAACCAACAGTAGAGTGTATGAGAGACAGCCCTTCACAATGAGTGCATTAAGGCTCATAGATGTGCTCCAGAAGCTTAAAAATGTGTGTACATTAGCTACCTATGAGGACCCGTCAAATAAGTTACATGTGGGACTTCCTGTGACTCGGCAAAACCACAGGAAGCCAGTCATAACTTATCTTATGGGGCCCTATTGTGAAGGAATGTATCTTCTGTGTACAATATTATTGGTTTTACCTGTATAACTCATTGCCAAAGCAAATAATGGTAATTTAGAGGCTTTGTACATTCGCCACGTATGAGGGCCCCTTCAAATAAGATAGAGATGTAAGAAATAGGCGTGTGTGACAAAGCGCTAAGGATTCCCAAACTGTAGCACAAAATCACAATTCACAAAAATGCATCCCACTCCTTACCTGTCACATAGGAGGCGAATTTACACAGTTTTAAGCCTGTAGAGCACAATATTGAGCTTTAATGTACATTATCATGAAGGAATGTGTCTCCATAGGCTTTGTTCATTATTTACCTATAAGGCTCCCATTAGATAGGTCACGAATGTACATGCCACACGTAACACTTTTGGCACAGCTCCCATAGGTAGCTAATGGACACACCATTTTTAAGCATCCAAAGCACATCTATGAGCCTTAATGCACTTCATTGGGAAGGGCTATGACTCTCATACACTCTACTGTTGGCTAAAGCTATCGAACTCCTTACTTAGGCTTATAATGACCCTTAATAGGCTTTGTCCATTATTTACCTATGAGGGTCCCATTAAATAAGTTACACATGTATTGTCATTTTGAGCATAATAACCATGTTACAAAGCTGTAATAAACAGGCTTTGTCCACTATTTACCTATGAGGGTCCCATTAAATAAGTTACACATGTATTGTCATTTTGAGCATAATAACCATGTTACAAAGCTGTAATAAACAGGTAATAGCCAAACTGAGTCACACACACTTTTGGAACGGCCACCCATAGGTAGCTAATGGACACACCAGTTTTAAGCTTCTGGGGCACATATATGAGCATTAATGCACGTAATTGTGAAGGGCTAAGCCTCTCATACACTCTACTGTTGGTTAAAGCTGTATAACTCCTTACTTAGGCTTATAATGACCCTTAATAGGCTTTGGACATTATTTACCTGTGAGGGTCCCATTAAATAAGTTACACATATATTGTCATTTTGAGCATAATAACCATGTTACAAAGCTGTAATAAACAGGTAATTGCCAAACTGAGTCACACACACTTTTGGAACGGCTCCCATAGGTATCTAAAGGACACACCGTTTTAAAGCTTCTGCAGCACATCTGTGACCTTAAATGGACGTCATTTACACAGTAGAGTGCCTCTTATACACTCTGCTGTTGTTTAAAGCTATATAACTCCTTACTTAGGCTTATAATGACCCTTAATAGGCTTTTGTCCATTATTTACCTACGAGGTCCCCATTAGATAAGTTATGAATGTATACCCGAAGTGCAAAAATGCATCCCAATAATAACATACTCGACAGGGCGTACATAGGTAGATAATGGACACACTTTTTTAAGCATAATAAAGATGTCACAAAGCTGTAACACACACATAATATATACATTAGTTATTCTGTGCAATATACCGTGGGTTTTACTTAATTTAAGCTTTGAAAAGATTATTGATGACCATTAAAAACAACAACAAAAATGTTAAATTGCAATCGCCAAAGTTTATTAAAAATAAAAAAACAAGTCACACACAAATGAACGCTTTACATTTAAATAAGAATAAATATGTAAAACAGTAAGTTATAAGCATACAGTATGCATGTACAAAACACAGTCAACAAACTGAAAAAGGCACCTGAAATGAAGGAAATAAAAAAACATAAGTTCAAAAGTTCACTTCTTGTTTCTCTTCCTCCATTTATCCATTAAGTCCTTTGCGCATTTTCTTTGAAGTCTTTGTCGCCCCATTCCAACAAGTGTCAGAGACGTTGAGACGACAGTCTTTTTCACTTTCAGCGGGGACAGCTGAGAGAATGAAATGTTTTTTCTTAAAGCCGACTTCGGGGGCGTCAATAGGACGATCGGTCTCCTTTGCCTTTTCAACTGTCCGTGTTCCGACGCCTCATCTTCCTTGCCTCTTCTCTCGGCCTCGACGTCTTGGCTGGGTTTGGTTGGCTCAGATTCACCCTGTCGAAGAAAATTGGCAGAAGCAAATTAGACGCTGTGATACAAATCAGTAACGCACCGTAGATTCTGTCTCGTTAAGAGAATATCAATTTACCTGGCTGTCCTCTACGCTAGACACACCCGACTCCTGGTAAGTCACTTGGTCATCCTCGGGAGTGGTGCTGCCAGAGCTGAGTTCGGGCTCCAACAGTTTACGCTTTTTTCGAGGGTGATCCTTTGAGGCGTTTTGGTATGTCTTTTTATGCCAGCGACCTCTCCAGACCCTCCAGTGCTGCCTCAAACAGCCTTCTGTGTTCAACTGCCTGCTTGGCAGTGAGGTTGGTGACGTAAAACGTGTCCGCCGTGCAGACATCGTGGCACATAAATTTGCAAAGCTTCAGGCGGTTCTCAGGAGCATGAGTGAAGTTGGCCTGGAAAAGAGAAAAATAATTCCGTACGTCACACAAAAAGCCTCAGAAAAGTACGTTTCACATTTGACATGGATTATTTCTAAATTTACGTGACTGGCGATGGACGTTCTCACGTCTGTGAAGGTCGGACATCCTGGCAGGCCCATTGCCTTCCATGCCTCTTGAAAGTAATTGTTCAAGTTCTTGCAAGGGTTGGGCGTTGACACNTAAATTTACGTGACTGGCGATGGACGTTCTCACGTCTGTGAAGGTCGGACATCCTGGCAGGCCCATTGCCTTCCATGCCTCTTGAAAGTAATTGTTCAAGTTCTTGCAAGGGTTGGGCGTTGACACAAAGAAAAAGAATTTAGCTCCTAGGCCGCCCGGAAGTTGGTCCTTCAGAATCAGGAACCGTAACACCCACTCGTACTCCTCCTCCATCAAAATAATTTGCGCTGGGCCGTACAACTCATTCGTCTTGTGGGTCTTTATCTGCGGACGGATAAAAACCAAAGGTGCTTCAGAACGGGAGACCACACGGACAGCCAAGGAGAGTGAAAATGTCAAACACTCACATTTATGAGAAAGGCGTTCTCCGTTGATGACCTCTTTGCCTCCATGACCTCCTGGATGGTCATGTTTTGGAAGACACCCCCTCTGTGCCCAAAAACAGATGACAGGAACGCAGAGAAAAGTCCATAAAACTTCCACTGGATTCTCGGCGTGGGTCCATCTCCAGGAGAGCTGAAGACAGTGGGAGAGCAAAGAGGAGTTAAAAATGCACATCTTGATTGCATTTGACACTTTTTTAACTTGTTCAGTTCACATAAAACTTACCAAGTGCTTCGGAAATGCCCAGCTTTGATTTATTCCGGCACTCTAAAAGCAAACCCTTGCTCAGCACCTTCTCCTCTTTGGAAGCCTTTACAGAAGTCCTGTGCATGGCGACCCCCCTCTTTAAGGACTTCCTCAGGCCCTTCATCTCCCGCCTTAGGCCGATCATCACGTTCTTGCTCAGGCGTGACGTCTGAGGAGGTGTCTCCGCGATGAAGTCGATGAACTGGGAGACGTTATCGACGTAGTGTTTGATCGTTGTTTCTGTCACTCCGGATCGACTGAGGGAGCTTACCCAGCTGCACACAAACAAACAAGGCAGAACATAATTGTGGGCTATACGAGCAACTTGTTCTCAAACAACGAAAACATCACAGGTCACAGCAAGGACAAGACAAAAAATTACTCACGAGTTTATCTTTCTGGTCTCGTTGAGGAAGACCATATTTGATAAATTCGACTTGCCCTCTGCCATGAAGGCTAAAAACTTTTTAACCCTGTAGATCTTCCCACTGATGTTTTCCTTCAGCTTCCTTGAAGGATCCGGACCCTCTTGAAACTCTCGTAATTTTTCCAGGACATCATCTGTGCACAAAGAAAAATAAGTGTGAAGCAAGTGTAAGCACAAGGTAGATATACCGCCAAATAGAAAAGTCCAAAACTAGATCCTTTATTAGCATAATAAACAGGTTACAAAGCTGTAATAAACGTGTAAATGCCAAACTGAGTCACACAAGCACTGCACTAGTATTGGCCGTTATACACCTACGTTAGCCACATCAAATAAGTTACACATGTAATGTCCGTTATACACCTACGTTAGCCACATCAAATAAGTTACACATGTAATGTCCGTTACACACCTACGTTAGCAACATTAAATAAGTTACACATGTATTGTCCGTTATAAACCTACGTTAGCCACATCAAATAAGTTACACATGTAATGTCCGTTATACACCTTAAGAGGAACAGCCCTTCACAATGACGTGCATTAAGGCTCACAGTTGTGCTCCAGAAGCTTAAAAATGGTGTGTCCATTAGCTACCTATGGGAGCCGTGCCAAAAGTGTTACGTGTGGCATGTACATTCGTAACTTATTTAATGGGACCCTCATAGGTAAATAATGGACAAAGCCTATTAAGGGTCATTATAAGCCTAAGTAAGGAGTTATATAGCTTTAACCAACAGTAGAGTGTATGAGAGGC
>NC_079896.1:18060351-18078552 GCF_024868665.1 Triplophysa rosa | reverse complement strand
ATACCCATGCAGAGTGCTTTCGATTTAGTCGAGCCCCAGGTGCCCGTCTCACAGCCTGTGGAAGCCCCAAATGATGAGGAGTTCTTCCAATTACTGGGTAGGTGATCACGAGACATACATTTATTATACAGAGATGTATCATACAAAGTCAGTCTTAACACTGGCAGTTTGTTTTAACAGAGACGCTCTTTGACTTGTCTGACCATAGAGACAGAAAGACTGATGCTAATGGGCCATCAGACGCACAAGGTAAGGGCTGAATGGCCGGGCCATTAGTAATTAGTCGCTATTCATTCACCTGAATGGAGATTAAGCAAATGTTTTTATTTTCCAGTCTCACAACAAGCAGCTGCGCATTATCAGGAACTTGTGGAGACAGGAGATCTTACCACTCTCAACTTTGAAGACCTGATCACACTTGAGGACACTTTAAAATAAATGACAAAAAATGTCTAAAAAAGTTACTAAAAAGTAATTAAAATAACATTCAAGTTAATGTAAATATTATATTTTTAATGACCTTTCCGTTCTTATTTTATACTGTATATATATATATTGTCTTACTTTATAGTGTATATATGTTTAAATTGTGTGCCTGTTTTTGTTTGCTGTATTTGCACTTCTAACACTTACAACTTATATATTTTTAAAAAATGTGTGGATTTTCTTAGTTTAATAACTTGATAAAGTTTTTGTCTTATTATTTCTATGTTATGTAATATGTATATATTATTTTAAATCACTTATCTGGATATAAATGTATATATTTTATTTCAATGTCACACATTTTAAAGTTATATACATTTGTTATGTATATAAAGTTTTGAAAGTTTTTATTTAAAAAATCCTTATTAAAACTATTAAACATTTAAAGGTATATGTTTTTATTTATTTCTCATTTTCTGGAAAAATATAATAACAAATTCATTAAAGCTCACAGTTGTGCAAGTTAAAAGTGAGTGTGCATATATTACACAGTGACTTACTTGAAAATATAACTCCACGCCCCCTTAAATCTTCAAGTAAGCTTGCATGCATTACACAGAAGCTTGCTTAAAATATAACTCCACGCCCCCTTAAATCTTCAAGTAAGCTTGCATGCATTACACAGAAGTTATTTAATAGCAAAACCCTCTGCTCTCAGCTTCACAGTGTTCACAGACTTCTTGGAAAGTGCATCGCTGCTGCTAGTTTCATTGTTTTGCTTCTGATTTATTTTTGAATTTGGATTAATCATGCCTGTTGAGTGCTGCCCGATCTGCTTTGGATGTACGCGAGGCTTAGCCAGCATACTAGTGGTGTTCCACAGGGTGCAGAACAAGGACGAGAGAAAGCTTCTGCTTTCGCTGGAGTCCGGACGAGTGAATGTCCGCGAGGGCATTTGCCCTCTTCCGGGCTGTGGAAAGGAGACCACCAGGTTAGACCGGCACATAAAGGTCCACACCGAGCTCTCCAGTGGAGCGCAGGAGGATGCTCTGAGGGACATTAAAAGGAAAAAAGTTTTGAAAGAATTGGCTGTGCTCAGGGAGTCAAATCCTACTGTTCCCATGGTCTCCATTCTGGACTTACAGGCGGACGATGACCAGTTGTCTGAGCTGGAAGATCCTGTGGTGCCTCAAGACTGTGAGGAGGAAAAGGAGGCTGAGAGGAGTTTGTGTAACAGCCCACGTTGCAAGAAGAGAGGAGAGCGGTTCAAAGCGGAGATTGCTGATCTGAACAAACAGGTGGACACGTTGACCGAGACTGTTGTGATCTCACGCGGAGATAC
This sequence comes from Triplophysa rosa, assembly GCF_024868665.1. NCBI lineage: Eukaryota > Metazoa > Chordata > Actinopteri > Cypriniformes > Nemacheilidae > Triplophysa > Triplophysa rosa. Next base: position 18,076,784 of record NC_079896.1, on the reverse strand, counting down.
AGAAAACTAAAAGAACAGGTCTTCTGGAGCTCCTCAAGCTGGGGAAGGATAAGGCAGATAACAAAAAGACTCCTCTCCTCTCTTGGGCCCGAAGATGAGGACAAGGATGATGCACCTGTCGACCCAGAAGAAAATCCTCTTCCCCAGAGGTGCTCACCCCAGCCTACCACCAGTCAGCAGGCCATCGCCAGAGGGGAGTCATCAGCTCTAGCAGAGGAATGAAGAGAGAAGCCCGCCTCATTAGCCCGAACCATGTGTCTGTACTGAGTGAGTAACCTTTGCTTTTTTATATTTTCTTACATGTGTAACTTATTTGATGTGTGCTAACGTTACACTCTACTGTTTGTTTAAGCTGGATAAATCATTGCCAAAGCAAACGAGACCACTGACAGGGGTCTTACTCTGTCTACCTAATTTTTGGCCCTTCCAGTGAATCGCAGATGTGAGAAAACATGGTGTAGATGCACACCGCGCTTTTATGTGCACGTTCGACTCGAAAGTCAAAGAAAAGGGCTTTGGGCTGTTTAAGCGTGTGTCACACAGCCGCTGGGCTCAAATGAGGCAGTCATCTCCGAGACGGGGTCCCCCAGGGCGTCGGGTGGCGTCCGGGTCTTCGGGCAGGCCTCCCTCAAGTTTAGGCTGCAAGGGGGATGCGCAGGCGTTCTGTGGATGGAGGCGTGGCCAGCGGGAAGCCCCGCCCAAAATAGGTTACAAGGGGCACACGTAGGCTTCTCGTGTACGTCGGGGTCCGGAGCCGGCCTGTAGGCTGCAAGGGGGTTGCTTAGGCGCTCTTCGGCAGGCCCGGTCGCAACCTGATCGGCGCGCGTGGCTTAGGCTGGGACCGTACGTCGAGTCGCCCCCTCGTGGTTCTGCCCAAGAGAGCGCCTAACCCATCATTCCGTGACTCAAAAATTAGGCACTTTGGGCATTGTTCTGGGGTCCGCCGGGCGTCGCCGCCGCCCCATGACGCTTCCGTTCGATCGCGGGCACTCTCCCCTTCGTTTCGGCACCGCCGGGCGACCTGGGAAAAATTTGGGGTCGTCGGCGCGCAGCGTCCATAACTAGCCGTCCGGCGCGTGTCAACTAAGTTACACAATACATTTGATGGCCTTAGGCATGCTACTACATCAGCTGAACACGGAATATCAATGTCTGCAATCAAGAAGCTGGGCAGATGGTCCTCCTCTGCATTCGAATCATATATAAGACCCGAATTCAAAACCATCCTGAATGCTCAGCGAGCACTTTCAAGTCTCAACTAAGGTAAATCAAGCAGTAACTGGTGGTGGTGTTCACTGAGGCATAACGTGGCCTTTATTTTTCTGACCTATCATGACTTTCATCTTAACATATCGTTGCCTCCTTCATTGCATAACATCATTCCACTTTCTGGCTTATCGTAGCTACCCTCACTACGGCCAATCGTGGCCTTTCTATTCAATGTTGCCTTAGCTATGGTATTTGGAGGTATTTCTTTCTAGGGCTAACGAAGCCCTACTTTCCCGACCTATCATGGCCTTCCTCCTTATCATCTTTTGGGGTTTCTCTATAGCTTATAGGGCCTTCTCTCTATGGCCTATCGTGGCCTTTTCTCCATGGCCTATCGTGGCCTCTCTCTCTATGGCCTATCATGGCCTTTTCTCCATGGCCTATCATGGCCTTTCCTTCACGGCCTATAGTGGTTTTCTCCATGGCCTATCATGGCCTTTATTTCCATGGCCTATCTTGGCTCCCTATGGCCTATCGTGGCTTTTCTTTCTATGGCTTATTGTGGTCTTTCTTTCTACGGCCTATAGTGGTCTCGTTTCTTAATGGAAAGTATAATGTTATATCCTCTCCTACCCTTTGCCTTACATCTTCATATTCAAGACCCTACGTATTTCCTTTCTTCATCACCCATCACTTGGCTAAGAATCTATATAACCACCGTTACTTTCGTGCCTTTATAATTCCTCTTCACAACTAACCACATATTTTTGTATGTTACAGGAGCTCCCTATGAAACACCAGATGGTGGGTAGATTTATATTAAACATAATTTGGGGTAGGCTCCACCCCTGCCTACGTATGCAGGCAGCAATAGCAAGAATCTTCAATCCTCCAGATTTGAGCTACAGGATTTGGCTTACGCCAAAGAATTCTATTATTGTCTATCAAGATCAATGTTAAATAAATTGTATCGATTCATGATCATCTCATTGAGTCTTTCTGGTAGAACGGAAACAATAAAGACATCAGAACACAATGGAAACACCAAATGAAGTTACTTCTGCTGTACTCAGCACAAATGGCTGTGTGTTATGTGCACTGAATTGATACGTTGTACGTTTATCCTCTTTGAACTAGTCAAAGTATTCAAAAAACACACATATTTATGTATAAAGACCTGTGTTTATAGATATCATATCTTTAAGAAGCATTTTTTACACCCATAGGCCCTTATTTAAATCATTGTGTACTGTATTCTATTGTGTTATGGTCTATGTGTACTGTTGTTGCTGTTTCTGTGTTCTGGATGCTCCTGTCACCAAAATAAATGCCTTGTATGTGCAAACATACTTGGCAATAAAGCTCATTCTGATTCTATTACTTAAAACATATGCAGTGGATTGATTCATAACATTTCTTTTATGTGAAAAACACTCTTTGTGTGTGTGTGTTGATTTAGACAATTTATGGTTCCAACCCCCACTTATCCTGTCTCACCTCATCTGCCACAGTAACTTTCCACTGAGCAATACAGAAAGCACATGACAAAAGCACACAGCTTAATGATTTAATGAAAGAAAACACTTATTGATTATATTGATAATTAAATCATACTTTTATCTGAAAAATATTCCCACAACAACAAGCTTTTCAACTAAATTTCAATGGACTTGACATTATTGAACATAAGCCTTTCCCTTATGCTACACTGGTCAAAATGTAACAAAAACTCACCTCAATTCTTATTTCTCTTTTAACCAGTTGCTAAGACAGACTAACTTGTTTACATATTCTGAGTTTAAAGATGCTCTTTTATTCTGCACAACAGTGCCAGCCAGTGAGAAAAGTCTTCCGCATGGTACTGTGGTTGCAGGGGTGGCCAAATATTTGCAAGCTAAGGAAGACAGTTTAACATGGGCTCCTGCATGAGCTGACCACCACTCTAGAGGACACTCATCCATTCCAATACTGGGCTCAGCTCTGTAACGATGTAAAGCATTACTATGGTGATTTTCTTCCTCTGAATCTGAGTCTGAACCCAGCAGGAGGATTCTCTTCTTCTTAGCTGGCTCATGTTCCTCACAGGGTTGTGGAGTGTCTGCGCTGAATCCTCCTTCTTGTAGTATTTTCTCGAGGCTAGACCACACCTGTTCTCTCTCTCCTCTTGATAGGCACTTCAAGTTCTTAAAACGTGGGTCAAGTGCTGAAGCAAGTTTTAGCCATTCACCATTCATGTCAGCTTGGCGTTCGGCAAGATCTTTGCTGAAGGCAGTCTTGAACCTTGCCACATAGGCTGGATCCTCATCAGAGACCCTCATTACATGGTGAAGGTGGCAGAATGCAGGAAGCACTACAGAGCAGGAGACATAAGCCTCACCCCCAAGGAGTTCAGTGACATACGTGAAGTAGAACATAAATACGAACCATAAATAAAGTTCAGTGCATTTAGTTTAGGCAAAAGAAGTTTATTTATTTAGCATCAATTATAAAGGGTGATTTACTGTAAAATCCTTTACATTTTTATTGTATTTGTTCATTTTATGAAGCTTTTTTTATTCTTAAAAATCCTTTAGGTTTGTATTTCTCAGTAAGGCATGAAATTCAATTTCATAGTTTATGACAACAAACAATAACAATAATAATAATAACATGGTGCTAATGTAACGTAATTACTTGCATGGTTCAAGAAGGTTCTGTAACTTGTGCAGTTTATCCCATTCAGATCCAGTCAGCATGACTAACTTGTGTTTCTGTTGGGCCAGAGTAGTCTTAACAGCCTCTTCATTCCGTAAGAGAGGGGTGATCATATCGAGTGACAATTTCCACCTCGTTGAAACGTCTTGTATCAGTTGCTCTGTTGTCCCTGTGCAATTTGTTGTAGATGAAGTTCTTCTGTATTAGCAGGGCTGTGCTTAAAATGTCCAACAATTTTGCGACACTTGGTCAATGTGTCAGCGAATCCACTGTCAGAGAGGCAAACAGTGATGGCCCTCTGAACTATATGGGCAGCGCACGGCATGTGATGGAAGGGGAGCTTTCTTGCCGCTGCGACCATGTTGCGTGCACTGTCAGTTCCGACGGTGGTCACCTTTTCTCGGACGCCCCAGTCGTCAGCCACTGTTAGAAACTGTTCGGCACATGCATCAGAATAGTGCCGTGTGACTGACTTCAGTACAGTTAACACGAAGGACTTAAGTTTACAGTCACAATCGATGACGTGCGCAGTAACTCCTAGATAGTTGTGATTACTGATCGACGTCCAGTGATCTCCGGTTAGGGCCACATGTTTAGTTTGAGCTAATGTGTCACGTTTTGATTTTTTTCTGTGTCATACAGTTGATTTATTCTGGAAAGTACAGTACCTCTTGACGGTGGTGTGTAGGTTGTATCGGAGGATGCGATTCGAAATGCATCCATAAGCCCCCTGTCTTCCACAACATCAATAGGCCTACAATCCATTGGAATCCATTTAGATATCGCATTTGTTAATGACTGTGATATAGACTTACTTAATTTGTGGCGACTCGTCTCAGTCAGCGTGGTTTGGCGGAGATTGTTTACTGTCGCAGCCGGGGGTGAGGTGACTGCCGTGCTCGCTAAAACATGCTTTGAGTTTAGGTGGTATTTCAAGCTAGAACTGCTTCGATGATAGGCAAATTCCTTGCCACAGACAACGCAAATGACTTTGGTTTTGTCAATGGCTCCATTGGGATCTCTTTTGTACTTAAAATGGCCATTCAGCAAGCCATGCAGTTCTTCTTCCTTTTCGTTTTGCATCTTGTTCGATTTGTTACTGGCTTGATGCAATTCTAAAAAGTGTACAGGTCTGTAGAGGGGCGGGGCAGGGTTGGTGCGCGTTAATTGCGTTAAAAATAGTTTTATCTGTGATTAATTAATCTAATTAACGCGTTAAATTCCCAGCCCTAGTTTTAATGCTACAAAATTGTTTAAATGTTATTAAATACCTTTAATGTTACTAAATCCAGACATTGCTTCCAGGTTTGTATTTAGAAAGTAAACATTATAATAGTTAGCAGTGAACAATAAATGAAACATCAAATAAATTAATTTTTATAAAAATTAGGAATGTGAACACAAATAATTTAGGAATTTTATATTTAAATCAAAATAACATACAAAACAACCACAGTAAAATGTTGAATAATTTCCACAATTGTTTTGAGTAAAAAACAAGAGTTAAAGTTCGATCTTCGGAGAGCTCAGCGACGCCATTTCTCCCCTTCTTTATTATTGAGTGGAGGTGACGTATTTCCTGTTCTAGAGTGGAGCTCCATTCTCTCCAGTTTGCTAACATTACTCATTATCCAAAGCAATTTACAGTGCATTTAGTCATTCTCTGGGATTGAACCCACAACCTTTGTGTTGCTAATGCAATGCTCTACCAGTTGAGCTATAGGATCACACTTCTTTTAAGTGTTGTTTCAATAGCACAATAATGAAACCAGTGTCTAAATCATCTTCTTGGAACCAGTAACAATACACCAAATTTTAACTGGATTTCTAACAATATTTTTGTGACATGACATTTTAATCACTTAATTTTGTTATTTTAATGTTTTTATTAACATCGTTCAAAAATATTCAGTTCAGGGTTTGTCAATGCTTGTGTTTCACAGTATTTTACAATCACTTAAACCTTGATTCAATTTTGTAAAACTCTTAATATAAAACTCAAAACAGCCATCACTGTCCATTATTTTAAACATTGCATTGTGCTTTTATATCTTTCATGTCAGAATAACATTTACATTTAGTTATTTAGCAGACGCTTTTATGCAAAGCGACAAACAAAGTAAGGGAAAAACAATAGAAGCAATTTGTGCAACAAAAGAACAACAATGCATAGGTGCAGTACATCTGGTCTCAGTCAGCCTATTACAGTATACATATTTTTCTATTTGGGGGGGTAGGAAAGTAGAAAAGAAGTAGAAGACTGTACTAATGGGTCAGATGTTGACGGAAGAGATGTGTTTTCAGCCGATTCTTAAAGACAGAATCCGCTGATCTTGTGGCAAGAGGAAGATTGTTCCAGAGTCGTGGAACACATCCTGAGAAAGTGCGTGAGTGTGTGCCTTTGTGGGACGGCAACAGAAGACGTTGTTTGATTGCAGAGTGCAGGGATTGGGCGGGTCCCTAAATCTGAATTAGCGAGTGAAGATATGGGGGTGCCGAACCAGTGGTGGTTTTGTAGGCCAAGAGCAGAGATTTAAATTGGATGTAAGCGACTATAGGGAGGAGTGACATGTGCTTTCTTCGGGCTCATTGAAGACAACTCTTGCCGCTGCATTCTGGATCATCTGAAGAGGTCTGGTTGTACAAGCTGGAACACCAGCCAGTAGAGCATTGCAATAGTCCAGTCTGAAATTGCGTAGCATGCTCAGACAGGAAAGGTCTAATTCTCCTAATATTGTAGAGGATGAATCTACAGGACGGTGTGGTTCTGGCAACATGATCTGCGAAGTTCAGCTGATCATCAATTACCACTCCAAGATTTCTGGCCGTTCTGGAAGGAGTAATGGTTGATTAACCTAGTTGGATGGAAAGGTCGTGCTTTCCAGTTTTCGGGTCGGCCGGGATCACGAGCAGTTCAGTTTTTGCAAGGTTCAGCTGCAGCTGATGATCCTTTATCCAGAGTGAGATGTCATTGAGGCATGCCGAGATGTGCTCAGTAACCGTCGGATCATTAGGCTGAAATGACAGGTGAAGCAGTGTGTCATCCGCATAGCAGTGATAGGAAAAGCCATGTTTCCAAATGACAGAATTTAGGGACGTTGTGTTATGGAGAAGAGCAGCGGTCCAAGAACTGAGCCCTGGGGTACCCCTGTACTGAGATGGTGGGACTCGGAGGCCTCACCTCTCCATGATACTCTATAACAGGTTTAAATACCAAGATACTGTCACTGTGTAGTTAGTGCAGTCTACCTGGTTCCTGACAATACCACACTGGATATTTTCATTATCTAAATCTCTTGGAAAATAAAAACTTCTGGCATGGTGAATGCAGACCTAAAACTGGACTGCTGTAATGTTGTTGTATGCATCCAAATTAAGAATTTATGATGGTAGCATTCAGCTTCATCACCCTCTAAAAAGAAAATTAAAAAAACAATTATTGATTACAATGACACAGAAATCCTGGGATGTTTCCACAAATGAAAAGCATTTTTGAAAGTCAGAATTTTTCCTAGAAAACATAGGAGCTTTTAGCTTTGAATCATGTGCCTGATAACCAGAACTGTGTAAAGCAGATAAAGTCACTGCAGTTATGTAGACTTGGTCTGAAAATTTGTTATATGAGTGAAAGGCTTCACTGAGTGAGCCTTGAGTACACAACATTTTTTTTGTTATTGTAATAACAAGACACATTCTTTGAAATTGATTTGGAAAAAAAATGTGTTTAAACATCCATAGCACATCTTTTGCCATAATTGTACAATAAATAAATAAGAAATTATCAAAAAGAGTTGGCTAATGTATATTCTTTCAATTCAGGAATTTTAATACAGTACTATTTTTTTATATTTTATTAATAATAATGTTACCATTACTATTACTATTATTTTGTTTTGTTTTTAATACTCTCCCAGTGTGTTTGTAAGTTTAAAAACTTGGACTGTGCTCCAGACATGTGGTGCATCTGTGCCCTGGGAGACCCCAGTTTGAGTCCCGGCTTGTCGTCCTTACCAGATCCTGCTCCCCTCTCTCCTCCCAAATAATTTCCTGTCTCTCTCTATAACTAAAGGAAAAAAGCCAGAATTTTTTTAATCTAATGGGAAACCAGTGATCATTTTTTCTCGTTTCACGTAGTTTGCAGACGGCCCCTAACTGGCCAAATCGCCAGAGTGTAACTGCTTGAGCGTATATGCATTGCAGCGAATTAAGGAATATTTAAACAAATAAACTGTCATCTGTGTCGACCTCTACTTGTTAGTACCTTACAAAAAAGCCATATTTTATACATTTAAACTCATCCACTAAAGATCTTTTGATGTTATTCGCAACTGAATATCCGTCTAACATCCAACGTCGAACCAACTTTATATTGGTATGTAAGAGTGCATGCAGGAAAGTAGTATAAGCAATGTTGCTACAGTGTGACAAATTTGTTATAGGTAATGTATATGCTGTATGATATCTAGCATAGCATGCAGTATAACTTCATGCATTCACGGATACTTTTACTGCGGTTATGTTAGTTCTGTATAACTTACCGCTATTGATAAATAAAAGCACCTACAGTATACTCCACATGCTGCAAGGACCTGAAAGTATCGTTACCTGTTGGTGTTTCGTTGCGCATTACATAGGTTCAAGGGGAAGACCAAGCTTGGACGTGACCAGGGAACAACTACAGCTTTTGCTTCAACAGGGATTCAAAGCCAAGGCCATTGCAAGAATGCTTGGATGGCATTCAGTGGTTGTGCTGCAACAGCAATAAACAAACTACAGTTAGTTCAGAATGCAGCTGCCAGAGTTCTAACCAGGTCCAGAAAATACGATCACATAACCCCAATGTTATCAACCCTTCACTGGTTACCCATTAAGTATCGTATTGACTTTAAAGTTCTTTTAATTACTTATAAAGCCTTAAACGGTTTAGCCCCTACCTACATAACAGAGCTTCTACCACACTACAACCCATCACGCTCTCTAAGATCTCAAAACTCCAGACTTTTGATAACACCTAGAATAACTAAATCCACCAAAGGGGGTAGAGCTTTCTCATACGTAGCACCTAAACTCTGGAATAGCCACCCCGATACTATTCGAGGGTCAGACACACTCTCCCAATTTAAATCTAGATTAAAGACACATCTTTTCAGCCAAGCATTCACTAATACATAGCTAATGAACAGCAGCTACGCTAATTATTTTCTTTCTGTTTCTGCCCTCGCCTCGGGATGCCCATCCCGAGGTAGGGAGAGATTCCGCCAGGCCCAGATGAACGTCATATGCCCATCCACAACTAGAGATTACGCCAGCTACATCGGAAAATCCCGTGCCTTCCTCCTGCGAGAGCCTGCGGACTGACTGACCATCCAGCTCCATCCAAGGCAATTCCATCACCACCCAAGAAAAAGACGACCATCTGGCCGGCCCAGCTCAGACAATTCCATCCCCAACCGAGAGCAAAGACGGACTACCTGTCACATAAATGCTAATTTACAATACTTGGTATTTAAGGCTAAACTAACATCACACGACAGCAGTTTGAAGTTATGGCTGCACTCAGTGACTTTGATTGGAGGTAGCTGGGTGGGTGTTGTAGGGAGTGGGGGGGGCTTGTTGGTTGTGGTTCGGGGCGTTTCATTTGTTGGGACTGTGTGGGTCTGGTCTGGTTGGTCTTGTTTTGTGGTCGATGTCGGACAACAGAGGAAAAAAGTTAATTATGCCATTACTACTTTTCTCTGGTTGTTCCTCTGTTGTCTGTTGTTGATCGCGGAATGGGACCGGGTTGGACCTGCACGGTTTCGGCGGGTGGGGCTTCCTGGGTCGCGGCTCGTGGGCTCTCCCTGTTCTTCGTGGACGTTGCTCGGTGGCTTTGGTCGGGGTCACTGAGTGCAGCTATGACACGTCAGATGAGATCTGGCCCTCCCGGCTGAGCCTGGTTTCTCCCGGGGGTTTTTTTTCTCCATTATTCAGCATTGGAGTTTGGGTTCCTCGCCACAGCAGAGCAGTGCAGTGTTGGCTTGCTCACCGGGAGACTACATTTATTTATTTATTTATTCATTTATTTATTATAATGATCTTGCTTGGTCTATAAACACCATGCACTGTGCTGTGTTTTACCTTTCTGTGTTTTTCTTATTTGCTCCTGTAAAGCTGCTTTGGAACAATGCACATTGTGAAAAGCGCTATATAAATAAAATTGAATTGAATTGAATTGGATGCTCAACCTCATACATGTACCACAAAATGCGGGCCTTAGGAATACATATGAGGGATCAGTATACCCAAATTGATGACAATGAGCTAGAGCAACATGTTCAAAGGCTTCATCAACAGTATCCTAAATCAGGTTATGAGGTTTGTAGTTTAAAAGGCAGTCAGTATTCCCACATCTTTTGTAGGACAATTTATACTATAACATTTCTATTTGAAATATAGGAAGCTGAAATTAATACTGTAAGTAGAACTTCCTTACATTTAAAAATTGCATTCATGTTAATCATGTTGGCACCTTTCATGGTTTTGATATCCAAGTCACAGATTTTTACTCACCCTACACTAATGTGTTGAGTAACTGTTCATAATTAAACAACTTTCAAAATTCCCAAAATTTTATCAACAACAGATGATGCAAGGATACCTGTCAGCTGAGGGGATACAAGTACAGAGGCATCGTTTGCGCGTTGTGCTAAGTAAAATTAACCATGCAAAATGGAATTCATTATTAGTAAACCACAATGTCATTCTAAACCACAATTCTAAACCAATTAAAAAAAAAATGTTGCACTTGCAAATAAGCAGTGCACCATGATTGCACGTTGGGGAGTTCCAAACTACATTTTGCTAGCATAAAAAGCTCTTTGAACTGGGGAGTATATTTTAAAAAAGTCAAAATATAAGGGAAGATTTTATTGCACCTTTAATGACCCCTTTCAAGTCAAATCAGATTGTCCTAATATTTTTACGTTGTTTGTAGCTAAGGTCACATGTAATCCTTATTTTATTTCTTTTTGTCTACACAGATGGGGAATTATAACGTGTCTGTTCCTTCGGGACTGTTTGTTCGTCCTGGCCTGCAGGGGTCGCTCTTCTCCTGCCAGGTGCCTTCAGATAGACCACATTATGGACTCTGGTGGCTCCAGGCCTGTAGAGGTCAACATTGCCTCCTTCTACATCTCATCATTACCGGATTGTCTACACCTGTGTTTGACCCTTTATAAGTCTGTTTGTTCCCTGCCTTTTTTGTTCAGTCTTGATCCGTTTACCCCTCGTTTCCTGTTGTGAGCAGTATGGTGTTAAGTGTTATACTTTATAGTCTCTCTATAGCTTTAGGTCCTAGCGCTTTGGCAACAGTTTGTACTTGGACAACAGAAGAGTTGGGAGGAACACTTTCCATTCCCTCAGTTCCCTGAGATCGCCTTCTAGCACCACATACCTTCACTGAATTTACAGGCACATCAGTTACTGATTGAATGTCTACATCTGTTTCAAAGAAAGCTTGTAAGTCAGGATAATTGTTATCAGGCTGACTGACTAACTTTCATATCAGTTTTTTCTGCAGCTTTGTTGCGGTTCAGATTCTTAGTCAAAGAGGATACTTTGACTAGCACGGAGCTCTTTGTTCTGTTCTTATAGCTCTGAGATACACTGAGATTGTTGTGTAGCTAGTGCTAAACCAAATTCTCGGTGGCAGCAGATAATGCCTTTCATATTGTTCTTGCGAATACATGCTCCTAGTACCTTTTTACACTGATCTACAGACCAAGTCTTGTCTGGATGGATCTGATATTTCTGAGTTAGTTCTTGTCTAACTTTCTCAGTGACAATTAGGTTCATTTGCACTCCTAACACTGATTTGAATTCACTATCTGACCACAAAGGATTTGCGAGACCACCTTTTTCAGTTGTGGGGATCGTCTAGCATTCTTTCTAAACATTTTGTGAATTTCCATGTTATCAAACAATCAAAACAAACACACACAAAAAAACTTCTCTGATCAACAGAGGGTAACAAATATTAACACGTAATGTTAATCTTCCCTGCCTGAACAGAGGATAACCAATATTAGCACGCAATGCTAATCTTCCCTGCCAAAAACAGAGGATAACCAATATTAACACGTAATGCTAATCTTCCCTTCTTGAACAGAGGATAACCAATTTAGCACGTAATGCTATTCTTCCCTGCCTGAACAGAGGATAACCTTCGTCTCTAAAAGATGGATTTTTAGAGGATAACTTAGTTAACCAAACCCTACAGCTGTCTGTTAACTCTTCTCTGACAACGCAGAGGATAACAAATTTGTACTGGTCTTAAAGGCTCTTTTGGATAGAGTGACACTCACCAACCCTTGGTTGTACAGAAAGATTCAGTCTGGAATGAAGTCAGATCTTTATTGAGCTTGAAGTTTCAGTCTGGATTCAGGTGAGGAGCTCTATCCGGGTCACAGCACCAAAACTGTAGGAAACTTTTTCCTCGTAGAAGCAGAGACCAGTAGACTTTGGGATATCTTTCATACAGAAGTTCTCTTTATTGAGGACTCGCTGAGCGTCGCTGTAGTCATCCAAGTCTGACTTTTAGTTCAGTACAGTAGAGTTTTATACCTTTCAAGGGGGCGGGATACATAGAGGTGGAGATGATTTACACAAAGCATGCACATGCAATACAGGAATCAGCCCGTTACCGGAATTGTCCCGGCCAAGGTCTCATCAGCATAACAGTGTCATTCAAATGCATAGGTGCTAATCCAATCAGCCTGACAGTATTGCCCATACCTTCACATTATCATAGAGACAAAGGCTTAGCTGTGCCTTAAATCTTAACATTCAACTTTAACTTGGGACCCTGCCCAATGGTCAGGAAGTGAATAAAGACAAAAGGGTAATGTTTCAGACATCTGGGCTGCCTGACTTGATATTTATATAATGTAATCGTCTTTACCTCAAAATGTGAAACATAATGTACATAGCTTTAACCTAGATATAACATTGTATAAATTTGTAATCCCACAGTTCCCCTTTTGAGAGTTCTAATAACTCTCACAAAATACAAATTTAGACACTTTAAAAGTTCATTCTTGTATCCTGTGATCGTTACAGGCACATAGCACTTGTTCTGTGTGGATTGTCTGTAGTGACGAACGGCATGCTGACACAGAAACAAATGCAGCTAGGGTCCGTGAAGTTCTTATGGATAATAGTCTTTTCTGGTTGGAACTGCCGTTTCCTCGTGATGGGCGTGAGTCATGTGTTGAATGAAACTCTTGATACTAGCAGGTTTCCGAACCATGAAGAACTATCTTCAGTCATCTGGTGTAATTTTGATCATGTTGATGGATGACTGAATTTCTCGTATGTGATTCTCTGCGTTGTGTATTATTCTTTCTTTTTTCGTGACAGTTGGCTCTGCAGTGGGTCTAGTAGTCTTTTAGAGGTTGTGGCTTCATACACAGGTGAGGAGGTCGGCGTGTATGGGTCTCGGGACAGCCATCAAGTGGTATCTGCACAGATTAAGAAACAAAAACAAAAGAAGACCGGGCAGTATCTGTGGCAAAAGACTGCAAATACTAGGGTTGTATCCTTTGTTCGATGTGAGTCTGCTATTGTTGTTCCTTCTTTCCCTATTTCTCAATTCCTGCGACACCTAAAGAACAGTGAGGTAAGGATGGACTAATGGATGGGGAAGGCCTATGAGGGAGTCTTCACCGCAGGGTTGGCCCCTGAAGCCTGTTGCATTCGGTTCTTCCCTAGGCTCCTCACTGGTCCGTGTGTCCTATCCTATCCCTGTAGGTGGGGGAACAACTTTACAGTGTGACACATGAGTCCAGGTTTTCCTTCCCTGACACAACACTGCAGCTGCTGGCACATCATTATTTTTCTGACATGTAACACATCTCTTGACTATTTCGGTGGCTACCTTTCTGAATTTTGGATTCCACCATTGATTTGAGAACCTGTGATTCATCGTTGCTGGACCACTGTGTCCCAAATTGTGTATTTGTTGAGCCAAATATGGTAGCAGTGATTCGGGAGTGACATACTTTCCCCCTTTGGTTCAGCAGCTGGATGAATCCACTGTGGCTCCTTTGTCTAACCATGTCCATGCTTCATATAGAGGAACATCTTTGTACAGATCAATGATTGATTCAGGAGGCAGAATTGTCTTCTGTGCTGTACTTCCTGAACACACTTGTACAGTTGCATAGGAACAAGCTTGTTTAGCAGCGGCATCAGCCAGAACATTACCTTTTGCTTCCGTAGTATTAGTTGTGAGATGTGCTTTCACTTTGATCACAGCTAATTTCTTTGGAAATTTCATGGCAAACATCAGTTTTTTACTAATCCAACATGCTTAATGGGGGATCCAGCAGAGGTTAGAAACTGTCTACTTTGCCAAATGACACCAAAATCATGAATTACCCCAAAAGCATACCTGGAATCAGTGTAGATATTCGCAACCGATCCTGAAGCTAGCGTGCATGCTCTAGTTAAGGCTACTAGTTCTGCAGCTTGAGCTGAAAAATGATCTGAAAGACGACCTGAAGCTACCACTTCAGTGGTGGAACTGACTGCATAACCTGCTCATCTGATACCTTCAATGACTTGAGCAGAACCATCAACAAACAACTCAAATTCTGCATTCTCTATGGGAGTTTCTGTTACTTCACTCATAGGTGCGTATGATGATTGTGTTACACTTAGAGTCATTTCTCCAACATCCTCTAACACAACTTTAGTCATTGCAGACATCATACATGAGGATGGGTTCGTTACTGGCGCATGCTGTAAAACAATGTTCGGGGCTGTGAGGGTTCTTAACCAATTTCCCCAATGAGAGGAGGTGACAGAAGTGACCTTTGCCTGATTCATTAGTGCGGACAGTGCATGAGGGCATCTTAAGTTTACAGTCTGTCCTAACACCATTCCTGATGAAGCCTGAAGAGCTAGATGAACTGCCTGCACTGCTCTAAGACATGGTCCTATACCTTGAGCGACTATGTCAAGTTTACCAGAATAGTAATTAATTGGGCGTAAACTGCCCCCATGATCTTGCATTAGACATGCAGTCATAAAGCCTAAGTGTTCATGGACATAAAGCACGAAAGGTCTATCAGACTGTGTAATTCCTAATGCTGGTGCTTGACATAGTGCTTTCTTCAAATCATTGAAAGCTTTGAGATGAATTTCTTTCATACAAATAGTATCAGAATCTTTAACCTGGCCTTTCAACAAGTCATAGAGCGGCTGAGCAATCGAGGCATAGTCCTCAATCCAAGGTCTACAGTAACCTGCTGTTCCTAAAAATGATCGTAGTGTTTTAATGTTAGTAGGTGAAGGTATGGCTTGGACTGAAGCAGCTCGATCCTGTGTAATGGATCTATTTCCTGCACCAATTGTTTGACACAGAAACGTCACTTGGTTTTTAGCAATTTGAGCTTTGAGAAAATTGCATTTGTGTCCTCTTTTTTGCAGATAGTCCAACAATGCTGCCAATTCAGTTTGATGTACCTCGTGATCTGTTGAGGCAATAAAAATATCATCGACATATTGAATCATAGTGGACTGTTTGACTGGACATTCTGGGTCACACAAATCACGTCTGACAGCCTGATGGTATATGGTCGGTGAATTTTGAAATCCTTGCAGCAAACGAGTCCACTGGTATTGCTCATAGTCAACTGTAAAAGCTAACCATGTCTGGCTGTCAGAGTGTAAGGGTACAGAAAAGAATCCATTAGACATATCGATTACTGAAAAAAACCTTACAATCTAATGGTATGCCATTACAAATTGTAGATGGATCTGCTACAAGGGGGGTGATTTTATCAATATGTTTATTGGCTACTCTGTAGTCTATGGTGAGTCTCCATGTCCCATTGGATTTCTTGATGGGCCATATGGGTGAGTTACAGGGACTGTTGGTTTTAACTAGCACTCCTTGCTTCAGCAATTTTTCTACAATAGGTTTGATTCCCTGTATAGCTTCCTTATTGATCGGATATTGTTTGGTAACAGGAGGTGGAGTTCTTGTCAATTTGACTGGTTCTACGCCTGTCAAAAATCCGCAATCATCCTTGTCTTTAGCCCAAATTTGATGATTCTGTAAGAAAGCATACTCAGGAGTGGTTGCATTATTGGTAGAAACTTGTGCTGAGGAAATCTTCATGCTAGCAGATTCTGAAGACATGTCTAAAGTTAGATGTACTTGTCTCGGTAGATCCATGCCTAGAATTGCGCCTGTATTTAATGGAGCACATAGCAATTTTGTTGTCAGAGTTTTCGGGCCTAATTGTATCTCTATGGGCGGGGTTTCATACAAAACAGAATCTTCACCTATTACACCAGTTAAACAAAGTTTTGTTTTCTTGTACGTGATGTTTAAATCTTCAGCCAATTTGATAGGAATTACTGTAATTTCTGCACCTGTATCAAGCAAAAAGTCAATCTCTTTCTCTTGTATGCTACCTTTCACAAAAAGTCTTTTGTCATTGTGATGGATTACAGGGGAAAGGTAGCTACTCACAGCCCCAACA
>NC_079896.1:18051336-18057787 GCF_024868665.1 Triplophysa rosa | reverse complement strand
GCCAAGGTCTCATCAGCATAACAGTGTCATTCAAATGCATAGGTGCTAATCCAATCAGCCTGACAGTATTGCCCATACCTTCACATTATCATAGAGACAAAGGCTTAGCTGTGCCTTAAATCTTAACATTCAACTTTAACTTGGGACCCTGCCCAATGGTCAGGAAGTGAATAAAGACAAAAGAGTAATGTTTCAGACATCTGGGCTGCCTGACTTGATATTCATAGAATGTAATCGTCTTTACCTCAAAATGTGAAACATAATGTACATAACTTTAACCTAGATATAACATTGTATAAATTTGTAATCCCACAAACATTTCAGTATGGACTTCCATCCAGAGTAAGGTCTGACTGTGGTGGTGAAAACACTCTGGTTGCTCTCCTGTTGAATTTGATTCATGGGGATGAAAGGAGAAGTCACATCACAGGGAGATCCGTACACAATCAACGCATTGAAAGACTCTGGCGAGATGTGTTTTCACAGGTAATTCAACATTTTTACCATCTGTTTTATACCTTTGAGGAGGAACAAAATCTTGATCCAGAGAATGACATACTACTATCTTGCAACTTCCTACACTCGTTCTTCCAATGTCCTATTTTTCCACAGTAGTTGCATTTGCCTTCCCTTTTAGGCCATGTATTGCCTTGATTTGCTGTGCTAAACGTAGCTGCGGCTACTCTCACTTTTGCCTTAACATCAGCATCTCTTTCCCATGTAGCTAACCTGTCTAAGTTACTTCTGAGAGTTCTGTTAGACCAAGTTAGATCTAGGAATGGCAAGGCTTTTCTGTACTCGGCTACAAGGCCCTCTGACCAGATGCGGACTAGGGGTCCTTTGTCATCTAACACACTTTCAGCATCATCAACTATTCCACTGTAAATTACAGCTGACTGACAAAACCTTTCAGTATATTCACTCACATTTTCTTCTTTCCTTTGTACAGTTAGTGATTCTGGACCAGTCTATTTTGGGTCCCATGAGAATTTTAGAATTTTCAAAACACCTTCTCTCAAATCGCCTTTACTGGCATATTGTAGTTCAGAAGTGACAGTAGACTCAAAACTGTTGAATTCAGATTCAGTTAGAATTTGTGACATCAGCTGTGTGACTTCTGCTAATGACATGTCGTAGAGACGCATTTTGCTGATCAATGCTCTTCTAAACTCAGAAAAATGTGTGCGTGCTGAGGGTAAGCTCTGGGATAGTCTCTCTATATCTTTAGGTCCTAGCGCTTTGGCAACAGTTTGTAAGGAGAAAGGATGAAAGGAGAAGTCACATCACAGGGAGATCCGTACACAATCAACGCATTGAAAGACTCTGGCGAAATGTGTTTTCACAGGTAATTCAACATTTTTACCATCTGTTTTATACCTTTGAGGAGGAACAAAATCTTGATCCAGAGAATGACATACAGAGGTACTCTCTGCAACAAGTTTACCTACCAGTCATTCAGGAAAGACTGGACCATTTTAGAGCAGCATGGAACAACCATAGACTGCGTAGTGAGAGAAATCGTACCCCTAACCAGATATGGATGGAAGGTATGGTTGCTAACCACCAACAGGACACAACAGCCATCAACAATGTCTTCAGACAAGGCCCAATCAGTGAAGATCTTGATGCTATGCTGGGGCATTATGGGGTCCAAATTAATCAGCTGGAAATGAACCAGGAGGAACGTGAAAGAGCTGTAGTAGTTCAGCAACCACAAGTCAACTTGACAAATGAACAATGGCAAATACTTAAAAATAGCCTTACAAGAATTAATGACCTAAAAGAAAAGTATTTAACCTGTTGCAGAGAAATAACTAGGTTGTTTCTACATTAGGTTGATCAAATGTCTCGCAACTATCTCAGGTATATTAAGTTGTAATGCTGCTTCATTTAACCAAGTGTTAACGGTTAAGAAGTACATTCTGAACGGTCATAGTTACTAATAAAACCACAAGTGATCAAAATTTGCATTTTTAAAACTTTTATTTTTTGGATATTAGGCAAAAATGGATTTGGTACTTTTGAACATACTCAATTAGCTGTTTAAACATTTGTCTGTATGTTGTCGTATATAATTAGTTATATACTATTACTTTTTTATCACTTTATTTAGTTTTACAATAAAAATGTAAACAAAAATGCATTGTGTTTTTTTATGTACTTTTGAGTATGCTTCTCTGTATGTAGGATAAAGAAATGATCGGTTTTGAAAACAGTTCATAGATACTGTGGGAACCCCAGCATACAGTAAAAAAAAAATGCCAGGAGTCAACATATACAGTACAATTAGAGTCAAGACATGTAGTAAACATTCTGTTTGTAGGCTAAAGAAACGAACCATTTTAGAAACATTCTAGAGAGACTGTGAGAATGACAGCACACAGTATAAAAAAGAGTCAAGACTTTCTGTATGTAGGATATAAAATCTTTCTGTATGTATGGTAAAGAAATTAACAGTTTTAGAAACATTTTATACATACTGTAGGAACCCAACATACAGTATAAAAACACCAAGAGTCAACACTTTTTCTATCTGTGCTATGTAGGATACAGAAATTTTGTTTTAGAAACATATTTTGTGTACAGGAACTCCAAACTGTTCTGGGCTCTGAACTGAAGCCATGTTATTCTTATGCGATATCATTACAGTTGCCAGTAAAACTAATAATTTCAGGCAACTCCAAATGTTGGAGCCTGCAGTATACCCTCAGTCATGCACGTTTTAAATGTGTCATAGCTGCTGTGAAGGGGGAGCCTCAATATAATTAAACATGTATTGGCCTCTGGATAAATTATTTTGTTTGCTGTGCTGCTATGCAGAAACTGGATTTGGGGACGTTGAGAAAAGCCCACTGATGCAAATTCAAGGACCATCTCCATAGTAAGAGGACTGCATTTGTCAGGGTCCTGTCCTTCCTATTCGGAGTTTTCGTGTCTTGTGGACAGGGTCGTGACAGTACCATGTCTTGTGTGTGTGTTTCGTCTTTTGTGGAGACACGTGGCGGTTTGTTTTGACATTTCGCCGCGTGTCCTCCTGTCTTTCGTTTGGCTCCGCCCCCTTGTTTCTCCGTTAGTGTTTCATCTCCCTCACCTGTCCCAATCATCTTCCCGCCAGTTCTCATTTATGTTAAGTCTTGTCACCTGCCCGTCACCGTCCCTGTGTAGTTATCCCTCGTCAGTTTTCCCCTTTATAGTCCTGTCTTTATTCCCAGTCCTTGTCGGTTCATTGTGTGTGTATGTTATTGTATGCGTGCTCCTCGGTCCTTGTTGCTGTATTCATCGTGGATTACGTGTTTCCCTGGACTATTATTTCCTGTTTGGATTTATTATTTGGACTATTCTTTGTGTTTACTTTATTCCCCGTTTGGGAGGTATTTTAGTTTCATTCCTGGTTTTGGTTTTGTACTGTTTTCTACGGTGGCCACTAGGTGTCACTACGCTGCAACTGAAAAAAACACATGCAAACACAAAAAACACAAGCAAATTCAGAAAGCATCTTCATTAGTTTGGCGACACATTCCCTGCAAATTCTCGAACACAAACAAACACAGAAACGCGCTGCAAATACTCGAAACACAAACAAACACAGAAACGCGCTGCAAATTCTCGAAACACAAACAAACACAGAAACGCGCTGCAAATTCTCGCAACACAAACAAACACAGAAACGCGCTGCAAGCTGCACAAACGACAACGGAAGTGTTTCCGGGGGACCCCAAAAACTGATGCACCTGACTGGAACGCGCTTCAAATTGAAACACAAACAAACACAGAAACGCGCTGCAAATTCTCGCAACACAAACAAACACAGAAACGCGCTGCAAGCTGCACAAACGACAACGGAAGTGTTTCCGGGGGACCCCAAAAACTGATGCACCTGACTGGAACGCGCTTCAAATTGACTGTTCAAATTCGTTAGTGGCGTTGTCAGACACGTTGAAGGTAATTGCTTTATAACTTTATTTTAACTTTCTTAACGTACGTCCGTAGGATATTATTAGCCTGTCGATTTGAACAGTTTAACAAAAACTGAGACGTAGTAGCTGCTTGACTTACTTAAACAAGTGTCACTATAAAAAAGTTTAAAGGTTTGAAAAAATTATTAAAAACTTGTCAACTTATTCTAGTCGACATAGTTAGCACCTTAATGTCATTAATCCAATTATAACATTTATTTCACCACTTTCTGTAATAACATGGGCAACAGAAAACAAAACCACGTGCTAATAACGTGAGTAACTTATACCTATGTTTTCAGATTAAAATGTATTGTCCTTTCTGTGGCTTCAAATGGTCGAATTTGCCCAGATTATGCAGTTCATGTGGGCGAGATGTATCTTTTGTAACTGAGAAAGCCCCTAGAACTGCAAGTGATGACCTTCATGGGTCATGCCAGTCTTTGCTCAAAGGTAATTTTCTCTTGCAGAGCTCCCTATCTGATGTTTGATGTTTTTGTATGTAAACCAGCATTTATGACAATACCTAAACCCTATAAAATTGTAGTAACTTCCTTTGTATCTCTTTCTTATTGTGCGTGCGTGCGTGTGTGCGTGCGTGTGTGTGTGTGTGCGTCCGTGCGTGCGTGTGTGTGTGTCAGTGACTGATACAGGTGCCATTCCAGCTAGTTCATCTGTTCTCAACTTCATACAGAAATACAGACAACTAAAAGAAAATGAAAGGAGGACATTTTCAAAAAGTAAAAAGAAATCAAAGAAAACAGTGAGGGTATGTTAAAATTAATGTTCAAGATTATAAATTATTTTCTAATAATAAATTAATAATATAAACACTATCATCATTGTTTTTCATATTTTCTGATTAATGATTTAGATTTCTGTTGGCATCATGACCAAGACCAAGAATGGTTTCAGGCCCATAAGAGGGAAAAACCTACCTCTACAGGTTGAACCTGAGTGGTCATTGGAGCAACTTTTGCCAGCTGCCATAAAACAACTGAAAGACTTCAATCGAGACATGGAAGATGGAGAATATGTCTTGCTATATCCTGATGGCTCTCAGATAAAACATATACCTGGGACTGACACACCTTTTACCATTGGGCAATACAAAGAGGCCATTGGAAAAGCTTATCAAAGGATCACACTGTTCATCTGCGTGCTTGAGGACTTTTTGTCCAAGAGTAAGTATTTAAATAGTATGTTTTATGTATTTAATGCACATGTACAGCTTTTGTGATTAGTGTTTTGTAGAATTCCAATATTGCTGCGTTGCTTATATTTACTGAACATTTCAAATGGAAACTCACCCCAAAATCTTTTGTGAGGTCATGAAGATGAATCAGTTTCAGAAGATGAGGATGAAGTTGTTGTTAGTGTGCCATCCGATATGTCACCCCTTTCTGACACAGTGGTAGGTGGTACATCTCATGGATTTAAGTGTTTAAGATATCTTTGCCTACAGTACAGCGTAAATGCATTAAAATCCCCTGGGGGGTCAAAAGGAATAGAAACGCAAACAGGAATAGAAACGGTGTTAAGGCTAGAAATGAGTTTAGGGTTTTATGTTTACACTTGGTACTGTTGGCAGCTTTGGTCAAGTCCTGAATGCAGTACACCAGAGTATAGACACGGGTAAGTTAGTTTTCTGCAAACACGTTATTTTGGTCCCTGTGCCAGCTGTATCAATATCAATATTTCTCAGTGCATTCACTTTTGAAATTGACCATTAATCAAGCAAAAAACACAATTTCTACTAACTTAAATGTATCTAAACATTATTTAAAATAATTTGTATGTTTTAGGTCAGGGGTGGGCAACTGGCGGCCAGCGGGCCGCACACGGCCCGCATTATCTTTAAATACGGCCCGCAGGACCATATCAGTATGATCGCTGAAAAATGAAAAGACTGCTGTTAATTCTCCAACCAGGAGAGGGCGCTTGTTTCTGCCGGTCACTAATTAACCGTAGTAGGAGATGTGCGCTATTGAGAACGTTCACCAAAATGAGTAAAAAGAAAAGAAAAATTGACAGTGAAAACCGTGTTTTCCAGGCAAGATGGGAAACAGATTATCTTTTTACCGAGTTTAAGGGGGCACCCATGTGTTTGGTGTGCTTGGAAACGAAATCGGTTATGAAGGATTTCAATTTAAATCGGCATTACGCAACTGCTCACAAAGAAAAATACGAAAGATACACCAGTGATGCAAGAACTGCTCTCATTTCAGATTTAAAAGGTAAAATACATCGTCAGCAAAACCTTTTCACTAAATGCATGACGGTTCAAGAATCATCATTGAAGGCATCTTATGCGGTTTCACTCGTGCTTGCGAAAGCGAAAAAGCCGTTATCAGAGTGCGAAACTGTAAAACAGTGCGATTGAGATGGCCAAAGCATTTGGAGACGAGAAAATGGCCAAGAACTTTGAATCGGTGTCTTTGTCCCGCCGAACGGTAACACGACGAATTTCTGACATACAGTGTCAAATCCAAGAA
>NC_079896.1:18046852-18051236 GCF_024868665.1 Triplophysa rosa | reverse complement strand
CATCGCTGGTCTCACTACTGCCCTGTACACCTTTCCTTTCATTCTTGCTGGTACTCTTTTATCACACAACAGACCTGACACTTTTCTCCACCCATTCCAACCTGCCTGCACACGCTTCTTCACCTCTTTTCCACACTCCCCATTACTCTGTACTGTTGACCCTAAGTACTTAAAATCCTGCACCTTCTTTACCTCTTCTCCCTGTAACCTCACTGTTTCACTTGGATCCCTCTCATTCACACACATGTATTCTGTCTTGCTGCGACTAACCTTCATTCCTCTTCTCTCCAGAGCAAACCTCCACCTCTCTAGACTTTCCTCCACCTGCTCCCTGCTCTCACTACAGATCACAATATCATCCGCAAACATCATAGTCCATGGAGATTCCTGTCTGACCTCATCTGTCAGCCTGTCCATCACCACCGCAAACAAGAAGGGGCTCAGAGCCGATCCTTGATGCAGTCCCACCTTCACCGTGAACTCCTCTGTCACACCACCGCACACCTTACCACTGTCCTACTGCTCTCATACATATCCTGCACCACTCTAACATACTTCTCTGCCACTCCAGACCTCCTCATACAATACCACAGCTCCTCTCTTGGCACCCTGTCATACGCTTTCTCTAAATCTACAAAGACACAATGCAGCTCTTTCTGACCCTCTCTGTACTTCTCCACAACCTTCTCAAAGCAAATATCGCATCTGTAGTGCTCTTTCTTGGCATGAAACCATACTGCTGCTCACAAATGCTCACTTCTCCCCTTAGCCTTGCTTCCACTACTCTTTCCCACAACTTCATTGTATGGCTCATCAGCTTAATACCTCTTAGTTTCCACAACTCTGCACATCTCCCTTGTTCTTAAAAATCGGCACCAAAACATTTCTCCTCCATTCCTCAGGCATCCTCTCACTCTCTAAGACCTCGTTGAACAACCTAGTTAAAAACTCTACTGCCATCTCTCCTAGACACTTCCATACCTCCACTGGTATGTCATCCGACCAACCGCCTTTCCTCTCTTCATCCTCTTCAAAGCTCTCCTAACTTCACCCTTGCTAATCCTTTCTACTTCCTGCTCAACAATATTTGCCTCTACTACTCTTCTCTCCCTGCCATTTTCCTCATTCATCAGTTCCTCAAAGTACTCCTTCCATCTTTCCCTCACCCTCCTGTCACCTGTTAACACATTTCCATCTCTATCTTTAATCACTCTAACCTGCTGCACATCCTTTCCATCTCTATCCCTCTGCCTCGCCAACCGATACAAATCCCTCTCACCTTCCTTACTATCTAACCTTGCATACATATCCTCATAAGCTTTCTGTTTGGCCTTTGCAACCTCTATCTTAACCTCACGCTGCATCTCCCTATATTCCTGTCTACTTTCCTCCGTCCTCTCACTGTCCCACTTCTTCCTAGCTAACCTCTTCCTCTGGATACTCTCCTGAACTTCCTCATTCCACCACCAAGTCTCCTTGTCTTCTTTTCTCCTTCCAGATGATACACCTAGCACCTTCCTACCTGTCTCCCTGATCACTTTGGCTGTAGTAGTCCAGTCATCTGGAAGCACCTCCTGACCACCTAAAGCCTGTCTCAACTCTTCCCTGAAAACAACACGGCACTCTTCCTTTTCCAACTTCCACCACTTTGTCTTCTGCTCTGCCTTTGCTCTCTTCATCTTCCTCACCACCAGAGTCATCTTACACACCACCATCCTATGCTGTCTAGCTACACTCTCTCCTACCACTACTTTGCAATCGCTAATCTCCATCAGATTACAGCGTCTACATAAAATATAGTCCACCTGTGTGCTCCTGCCACCACTCTTATATGTCACCCTGTGTTCCTGCCTCTTCTGAAAGTACGTGTTCACCACAGCCATCTCCATACTTTTAGCAAAGTCTACCAACCTCTGTCCTTCTGGGTTCCTTTCCTGAAGACCAAACCTGCCCATCACTTCCTCATCCCCACTATTCCCTTCACCAACATGTCCATTAAAGTCTGCGCCTATCACCACTCTCTCACCTCTGGGAACACTCTGCATCACTTCCTCAAACTCGCTCCAGAATCTGTCTTTCTCCTCTTGCTCACAACCTACTTGTGGAGCATAAGCACTGACAACATTCAACATCACACCTTCAATTTCCAGCTTCAGACTCATCAACCTATCTGACACTCTCTTTACCTCCAGAACATTCTTCACACACTCCTCCTTCAGGATCACTCCTACTCCATTTCTCTTCCTGTCCGCACCATGATAAAACAGTTTAGACCCTGCTCCAATGCTTCTAGCCTTGCTCCCTTTCCACCTGGTCTCCTGGACACACAGAATGTCGACATTCCTCCTCTGCATCATATCTACCAGCTCTCTGCCTTTACCTGTCAACGTACCAACATTCAAAGTCCCTACTTTCAGTCTGAAACCCCTGCCTTTCCTCTTCTCTCTCTGCCTATGGACACGCCTTCCTCCTCTCCTTTGACCAACAGTAGCCCAATTTCCACCAGTGCCCTGTAGGTCAACGGCACCGATGGCGGTCGTTGTTAACCCGGGCCCTGACCGATCCGGTATGGAAGTCATGTTAGTGATTCGCATATTTGATTTGGCAAAAGTTTTATGTCGGATGCCCTTCCTGACACAACCCTCTCTATTTATCCGGGCTTGGGACCGGCACAAAAAGTACACTGGCTTGTGACCTCCTGTGGCTAGATGTGTAGCCTATCTGGCAATGCCCGTATAATAAGTGAAAATAAGATTTTTTTAAAGATATTATTTTTCCATCTGTTTCCCCTGTATAACTTACTTGAATGTTTGTCCTTATTAACAGGGGGTTCCCAAACGTCTCAATCCTTGACACAGCAACAGGTAATCTGTGTCAAACACACATTTTTAACATGGGGAAAACACATTCGTTTCAGTAGTTTTTATTTTATCACAAATTAATACGTTTAATTACGTACGGCAACAGCCATCCTTACATTTAATAAAGCACAACATGCTTTAAATGATCTATTAATGAAAACATGATATAGTTTAAAAACAAATGGAAGCAGATCTGTGGAAATTTAGAATAGTGAGTTTAGCGGATTCGTACGGTGGCGTATTGCTGCCACCTATTTTTCCACTCAATTATGTCGTTAAAACGAGATATGTCGTTTTTAACGAAATAATTTTCTTGTGTAAACGTCATATTTTTCCCGTTTTAACGAGATTGTAGCAAAGTTCAATGTAGGGAAGGAAGGAGGTGGGAACCGGCGAACATTTAACAATCTTTAATCAAATAAATAAACAGCAAATAACAGGCAGGCAGCCCCTCACGGACGACACAAACATAAACCAACTTAAACAAAACTCAAATCATGTCCGGGCCCGGTCCTCTCTCGCCGTATTCTCCTGCCGTTCGTCCTTTTATGCTTCCGCTCCTCCGTGAGAGATACGAGGTCGGAATGACGCCCAGCTGACACTGATTATCAATCGCGTCCCGGCCTCGCTTCTTCCTCCCACGGCTCTCGTCACGCCTCCCTCGTCACAGAGATATTATATCATTTTAAACAACATATTTTTCTCACTGGTTTTTTTTTCTCACTGTAATATTCTCTGGCCCCCTCAATGCTTATTGTGGTGATGAGATTTATAGCAGATTATATTCACTAAATGGCTGGTTGTCTGAGTGGTGCCTGCAGAATGATATAGTTTTTATAAATAACTGGAAGAGTTTTGAGGGCAGACCTGACCTGTTGAAACGAGATGGTCTCCATCCCTCCTGGGCTGGGACTTCCATCCTGTCTAGAAATATGGCAAAAAAGTCTTAATGCTAATGCTAAAACTTGACTCGCTGGGGCCCAGGTCAGGGAGCAGACAGTATGGCTTAACCAACTGTCTGCTTGCCGTCTCACGTCGCAGAATACACAAAATGTACAACATGTAGTAATCCGATCTCCCAAACATCACAAAATAGAGACTGTGTCTGTCCCCCGGATTAGCAAACATAAAATAATGCGTAAACCTCTTGAAAGTAATTTAATAAACGTTAAACAAACTAAACATGAACAAAATACAGATAATCAACTGTTACGACTCGGATTGCTAAATATTAGATCTCTCTCTAATAAAGCACTTTTTGTTAACGATATGATAACAGATCATAAAATAGACATGCTCTGTTTGACAGAAACATGGCTAAAACCAGATGATTATATTGCTTTAAATGAATCTGTCCCCCAAGATTATTATTATAAACACGAGCCTCGTCTAAAAGGCAGAGGGGGAGGTGTCGCAGCACTTTACAATAACTCTCTTAGCATTTCCCAGAAGTCGAACTCTAAATATAATTCTTTTGAAGTCATGGTTCTTCATGTTTCAACACCTAATACTAAAGATAAAAC